>NC_056737.1:126553740-126673740 GCF_019279795.1 Protopterus annectens
CAGTAAAAGAGAGGATATTTTTTTATTTTTCCC
Organism: Protopterus annectens; assembly: GCF_019279795.1. Classification (NCBI taxonomy): domain Eukaryota; kingdom Metazoa; phylum Chordata; order Ceratodontiformes; family Protopteridae; genus Protopterus; species Protopterus annectens. Next base: position 126,553,774 of record NC_056737.1, read on the forward strand.
ATTCATTGTAATAACGTTCCCTGCAATAGCCAGAATGGATCAAAGGAGAGGCACTTGTGTTCTTGGTATGCAATCTGGAATTGATGCATTAAACAATATCAAATAATTTGTAATACTATAATTGTCTGATAACAATGCTTTAGCAAAGTTTCTGAATTCTACCCAGAATGGAACTATTTTACATCCTATACTCATATTAATCCAATTTGTATCTAAGACCTCATCACATCTCCAACATTTTATTTTTTTCTTTATTAAAAATCAGGGCGGTTTTATGTGGTGTTAAAAAGCTTCTATGTAAATACTTCCAAGTAAAATTTTTCAATAAAGTGATGAGGTTGTATTGCTTATAGACTTCAAAGATATTTGTATTAATATCTGAAAAAATAATTATTAACTTTTGCTGAGTAGTCCCAACAAGACAGATCAAAAACTGTAAGTTTCAGTTCTTAAAATCCTATAGATTATTGACAGATATGACTTATTTTTGATCTCATCACTATTAACTTTAAAGAAAAAAATCTAAAATGTTAAGAATGGGTTTTGTATTCATATTTAATTGTATTTGTATTTTATTATTAATAAATTCCCTAAAAATCTGTATGCTTAACCAATTATTTCCTGTATGTTATACCTATCCTAAAGTTGCTCAGTTGGATGCAGTTTATTTCCATTTAAAAACTGAAAGCATAAGTTTAATCTATTTTCTCTAAGATCAGGTATTTTATTTAAATTAAATTACTCTAAATAACCATTAGTATAAGCTATATGAAACATAAGAAATAATAAATCTTTAGCAAGGTAATTATTATCCATCACTTTATTGAACATAGTTACAATATAATTAACAAAAGGAAGAGATATATACATGTTCCTGGTACTCAAACAAAAATCTTTTATGATCCAATATATTTTACTAATGTCTGATAGAAAATTTACATTCATTTCAGGCTTATCATTTGAAAATAAAATTGTTTCATGTAATGTTTTCCATTTCAAAGTATAGGAAGAATTTAACCAGTGACTCACTATATTTAAGATGGCAGATTTAGCTTATAATTAAATATTAGGAAATCCAATTTCACTTTCTTAACAGCTTTTAACATCCCAGTCAAGAACTATTCTTGATGTTTAGGGATACTACAAAAACTTAAGTTATACAGAACTTAATTTTTTATAATGTTTTGGGAACAAGTAAAATCAATGACTGTATGTAGAATCAACTTTTGGTAAAATTATAATTTTTATTAAAGTAAGGCTATTTTCAATTGTAAAAAAAAACATTTTGTTCAAATTATCAGTTAATTTTAATATTGCATTAGTTAGAATTTGATAATTTATAAGGACTGATTTTTCCAGTTAGATTTTATAATTTCCAAATATTTCATTTCTTTGTTCTCCCAATTGAAGTATTTCTGTTTTTTAAGGTATTTATTTTTTATTTATCATCAATGTTTCTGTTTTATTATGATTAAAACTTAAACATTAAATATTCTCAAAATATTTTATTGATTTAAGAATATGTTGTAATGAGGATTCAACATCACAGTTTAATAGGATATCATACACAAATAACTGAATTTTGAACCTATTTATCATCTATGGGAAATCCCTTTATTTTTGTATTTTCTTAATAAAAGTAGCAAATGACTCTATTGACAAAGCAAAGAGTAATGGAGATAAAGGGTATCATTGTTTTTCTGCATTTTAGTATTTTAATAGAGCTAGAGAAAACATGATTTGATTTTGACAAAGGATAAAGAATGCTCATATAACTTCATTAGTAACTTTATAAAATTCTGAAGAGAAATTATATTCTTTGAGGACTTTGAATAAATATATCCATTTAATAGAATCAAATGTTTTATATAAGTCTAAGCTTATGATTGAGAGTTCGTTCTTATTCTTATTTGCAACATCTATCAAACATGAAAGCCTAATAGTGTTGTCTTGCACTTTTCTGTTTATAATAAAACCAGCTTGGTTATCTTCTATTAGCTTAGATATCATAAAATTTAATATTTTTTGTCAATATAGATATAACAGTTTTATAGTGCATATTTATAAGAGAGATGTGATAATAAGAAGAGCACAATTTTGGGTCTTTACCCTGTTTCAAACTTGGGGATATCAATGAAAGTTTCCAAGAGGGAAAATATTTAATGAATTCTAACTTCTTCAAATGCTTTTAGAAGAATTCTTAATTCCCCAGATTCACGAATCCTCCATGTAAGACTAAGTAAGTCTTAGTCGGAGACTGCAGTTGAACGGTATGACATCAGCATGCCATGCATATTCATGAGGGCATGCTGACTCCACTCCAAGTCTAACACGGACCGTGCAGGAAGGCAGGGGGCATGTCCGACTGCCAAGCAGTCCAAAGGTCCATGCCCCTGCAAGTGTCTGAATTGTGAAATGTCAACACACATGAGCGAGTCCGCTCAGATGTCTATGTACCCAACACTACACTCCCTGATATTGTAACCCCCCAGAGCAGTTATAAAAAGTAAAACTTTAAAATTTTTTTTTCTAATTCCCGATATAGCTGCCCGTATTTGCGCGTGTTTGCACGGGTGTGCCCATTGCTTAGCTGCAGTTAGCAATCTCGACATTGGAGAGCATAATAAGGAATGTCTATGCAAATTAAGCCAAATAGCAATAGCATAGTGGTAGAGCCTTCGCACAAAGAGGAGGCATTCACGATTCGAGTCCCACCACTCCCCTTTCTATTTTATGTTTTAAATTAGTATATGAAATTATTCCTGAGATATATGATTAAAAGTTTACTAAAAAGCATTGAAATGGCCTATGTATCAGTGAACAAAATGTACATTTATAAAGGATCCTGACATATAATTGCCCGCTGTTAAGCAACGCTTTACCCAGCGCAATATAGTTGCCCGTAGTTAAGCAGCACTTTACCCAGCCAAATATAGTTGCCCGTAGTTAAGCAGTGCTTTACCCAGTGCAATATAGTTGCCCATAGCTAATTTGCGCTTTACCCAGCGCAATCGGTTTGCATGGAGGTGCGCTCCGCGCCAACCAGTGCACCGTAGGGCAACGTGGAGCAACGTACAGCAAAGTTGCCTAAACACAGCCACACCCCCTAGCCTGTCTGGACAGTAGTAAAATAAAAAGCAATGACAAGGTTCAAACCCAGGACACTGTGCACCATAATCAAAATACTGAACCACTAAGCCATTACAGCTTAGGATAAACAGCCACTGTTAATATACATATATTTATAAATGGTAAATTAACCATTGCTAAGCAGGTCTGCAGTCAGCCGAGATTTTTCAAAAATGGCCAATCACAAAAAAGTGCGGGAAATGCGGCATATTTAAGCCCCATAGGCGGGAATACTCACCATAATTGATTGTAGCTCCCATCTGTAGTTAGAATGGCTGGTGCTGGAGAGGGTACTCGCTTTTGAGCGCAAAGTTGGGGCATCGAGGAGTTAAAATACATGGTTTGGCTCCTTGTCCACCATCATGAGTCATGACTCCTGCAGGGCCAGTTCCAAGGGATGGAGTACAAAGCAGAGGCTTGGAACTGGTTAGCTCATGATCTCACCAGTGCCACAGGCGTTCCTCGGACTGGTGAGCAGGTCCATCACTACCATGCAGACCTGAAGAGATGGAAGCAGGACCTACTGAACCAATGGATACAGGAGGCCCGTGACATGCAAGATGCCCCACTACTGAGTAGTTAGCCATGGAATGTAGTATGTAAGACATGCTAATTTAGTCTATATAATGGATAGGTATGTCTCAATATCCCTTCATTTACTTCACAGCTGCAGGTGCCCGTGCTGCGAATCAGCAAGCCTATGCAGATAGGCTGCTAAGGCTGCGCCACGAGGCAGGTTAGTAATTATTCTGCATGTATTGTTATATGAAATAGGTGAGAGAGCCTGAAAGAAAGTATTGTAGCCAATAATACAGCCATAAAATGCCCTGAATAATTCCTCTGCATGTACTGTTATATAAAATAAGTCAGAGAGCCAGAAACAGAGTGTAGTAACCCATTAAGAAAGGTAAAATATGTCCGGAATAATACCTTTGCATGTACTGTCATATAAAATAAGTGAGCGAGCCTGAAAAAGAGTGTTGTGACCTATTAATAAAGGTATAATATGTCTTGAATATGTCTTCCGTATGCACTGTAATATCAAATAAAGGAGAGAGCCTGTGGAAAAGTGTGTAATGTAATTAATAAAGGTATAATACTTGGAGTGTGTCTGTGTCACTTACTTTGAAATGTTGCTGTACCCTTGCATTATACAAATACTACTGTTGTAATAAGTGCTGTCAACCCACAGTTGGGCAGACTCATCTAAGGTGGTTGATAGAAGTGCCAGTAGCTGTGAAGCATATATACAGTCCTCAACAGTCAGTTAATGGCTGGCATGCATAAGTAAATCTGGAACACGAGTAGCTTGTTAATGTGTTCCCCAGAAATGTGAGTGTGCTATACGAAATGTAGGGTTCTGTACAAATTTAACTGAAAATGTCACGTGAACACATCCAGATATGTAGATATAGAAATATAAATAAAATAAATAACTATGTAGCAGTAACATCTGCATCTTGGACAGTTAGTATGTCAGATATAGGTCAGGTATATAATGAACTAGCCAAACCCATTATACAACCTAATGCATGTTGGCAAGTGTAATAATACATGTAGGGGATATACACCTGCAGTCAATAGGAATGTAGTGTAGACTAAAAGTACTTATAAGATGTTAATTGAGGTTTCTTTCTACACCCTACTGTATGTGCATAAACAATGCAATTCCACACCTCAATGGGTATGTCTAATCTCAAAACATTTGTTGGGACATATGTCCTATTGTTCTATAAATATCTGCATTTACTTTGATGCATGTGCCCTGTTCAAACAACACAATCTTGGTGGCCTGTTGCCACCAATCATCCCTGCATGCTGTTGGAATGTCCACTGTCGTTCAATATATGCATGTGTTATACTTGCTGTTCAACTGTTGGAACCTTATTGTGTTGGGTTAATGGGAATATTACTGCATGCTGTTACAACTAATTTGGAATGCTGTTGTTTATGTTGTAATTAAACACAGCTAATCACAGAACATATGGGAAGGCCGTTCCCAGCGGACCCACCTGTCCCTCCTCAGCTGGCGATTGCACCTGGCACCAGCAGGTCCGGTGCTCAGCCTGGGCTCCCCTCCTCCATTGGTCCTGTGCCACCTTTGGGTGGAAGCACTGCAGAGGATGGGGCTCACCCCCCATGCAAGTGTGGGTGGAGTAGGGCCACCTGTCACCCTCTGAAGGGTCCGGGCTGTGGTGCGTAGGGAGATCCAGCATTCAGTCGCTGATCCCCTATGCCAGCTCAAGGCTAGAGTGGCACATCTCACTGTAGAGCCTGCCCCTCCTACGCAGCCTCCAGCACAGCCACCCTCAGGGCTGTGAAGGTGCAGTGGTGACTGCCCATGGGTGGGGATCTCAGTTCTACTGTTACCATCTGTGGGCTCATGGGCTTGCGATTTCCAAACATCTGTTGCCGTCATTTGTGTTCACCCACCCCATGTGTCATACTCCACCCCTGTATGCGTCTTGTTTGTCTTGTCTGTTTACCTCCCCAACCTACCTCCCCAAATATACCTACTTCCTCTACCTCACTTTCCACTCTCACCTGAAAAAAAAAAAAAGGGCAATCTGTTCCCACAAAAAAATTAAGCCCCATACATAGCTGCCCATTTTGCACACATGTCCGCTGGACATGTAAACTGATAATTATAATTGGCAGTACAACATACTTTGTTGTCCTCATCCCTCTCTCAGGGGGTGGAAGGTTTCAAATTTCACTCCAAATTTATTGCATATGCACAGCTGTTGCTGGTAAAGAAATGGGCAGCTATGGACCTTCCCTACACCCATCCTGCACATCCCAAGCTTGTTTCCCTACTGTCTTTCCCTCTTTGTGCCCCCTTTTTCACCACTTTCCTATCTCCCCATTTTCTTTTCTTTCAAAGAAATTAGCGTGGGGGTTAGCGGGAGTAAGCACTTTTAAGCAGTAGTTAGTGGGTTTGAGCGAGTATTGCTAAGCATCACGCAAACCCACGCAAACCCGGTTACAACTGCTAAAAAGTGCCTTAGTTACTCTGCATGCCAGGGCCCTTGTTCTGATGAGCAGCAAAATAAAACACCTCTGTCAGTCTCGAACCCTGGACACACTACACTGCATGAAGTACCACTAGGCCACAGTAGATATACAAGTTGGTGCTGTAATAAATATATCATGCATTACAATGAGTGAATGTAAAGGGAAGATAGGAATGTCATAACATAAATCTTGTTCTGTGGATCTTTACCAGCAGTTGTTGTGGAATTGCATGACATGACTGTGAAAAGAGAACCAGCCATTCTAGCAGGAAATAATGTTACTGTAGCACTTTACAAACCCCACACAGTATCAGAGCAGGATAAACATTGGCATATTTGAATAGGGTAGAGGCCATACAAACCCCACACAGTATCAGAGCAGGATAAACACTGGCATATTTGAATAGGGCAGAGGCCATACAAACCCCACACAGTATCAGAGCAGGATAAACACTGGCATATTTGAATAGGGCAAAGACCATACTTCCCAACTGTGACTGCTTTTCAGGGATGTCCCTGATTCATAAACAAATGTTAGCTTTGTCCCTCAGAATCCCTCTGAAAAGTACTGATGGTAGGCCGAAAAGTGGGGATTTACACTTAATGAATATTGTCAATAAGTAAGAGTACACACTAAACACACGTCAGAAAAGGTGTATCAATACATATGCTCTGATTCTCTCACAGTCTCAACTTAATGTCTGTAATATATTACAGGTGTACCCCACTTATATATACCTTTCCCTGAGTCTGTTCAAATATATACCTGAGTGTATCAGAGGCCTGGCAGAGGCAGAAACACACAGGCATTTCAGCTTGTCTGCTGTTACGCACTCTGCAAATAGCTTTGGAATGAGTCCCACAAACATACCCTTATGTAGGAGTACAACACAGAAATATCAAAGGATGTAGCCATGTACTGTTAGCAACCAACTGTGACAATGCCATTGTTCCAGTGCAGAAAAGACTGGTGTGGTGCACAGACAAAGAATAATAGGCAAACCTCTGGCTACCATCTGGATATGTCCACAAGTGGGAGCTACGCAGACAGACTACTTGCCTTGTTAGACTAACAGGTACACAGCAACCCTGTATGTTCAGCAAGATAAACATCACACAATAATATATAATGATCTCTGTACTTCTGCACCCCTACCCAAAAGAACAATATACCTGTGTATTCAGGCTCTACCAAGGATGTAGATAGGCATACTCAGTACTGAAATGTGTCCAGTTGTCTTGAGCAGCCCGTGCTAATGTCAACACAAATAAACAACAAACTGTTCAGAAGTGAGGTAATTAATATTTACAGTATAGTAGTTCACAAACAGTTCATGTGCCAGAGGAATACATTGCAATAACTACTTTTGTATGGCAGTTAATTGTCTAATTAGAAAAGAAAGTACATACTCCCATGTATCTTGTGTAAGCATGTGGAGGGGTGAGTAAAAGTCTACACTGACAAGTGTGTACTAGAAGCAGCAACATTCAGGTTTGAGTACAACATGCAAATCACTGGCTACAACCCTAGCTTCAGAGATAAGAAGTATACCAACCTTCTGACTGACACAACGGCGTCCACAGCAAACAAGCATGGGCCCCACTTTGGAAAGCTGAAAGGGCTATGCCTACCTAACCTAGCATTTTATAGCAGTGGGCTGCTATGACAGTGAGTAGTGCAATTACCGCACAGCAGGCTGCATGCAATTAGTAAATGGTGGGCACCAATTGGTGCAGAGGCCATCACATGCACATGTGCAGATACCTAGAAAAGCAGGCTGCACTTGCTGTCAACACATGCAATAATCTCATTGCAACAAGAGAGAGAGAGAGAGAGATAGAAGCAGAGACAGAGACACAGACACAAAGACAGACAGAGAAACACAGAAAAAGAAAGAGCAGCAGACCGAGAAAAGAAAAAGGAAAAAAAAAACATTTCCTTTAAAAACAAATGGAACACAGCAATACAAACGAAAGGTATGTAACACATATGTATTTTCTGGCATGTAGTAGATGTTTATGAAGAGTACTCTACATACTGTGAATCATCCATATGTGGCAGCAGTATGTATCTCTATATATCTGTACATGTGCATAGGGCAAGGGACATACTGCAACTGTTTGTGAAGGGTGTACATATATACGTTGTTGAAGGTTGTTATGTGCATATTTCTCTGTAGGTTGTAGTGTGTGGAAAAGACAATAGCATGCAGTGCTGGTATATGACATGTGGTGGTTATACGCTGTGGGTATGCTCTGTCATTTTTGCAGTGTTGTAGCCAGTGAGGCCTGCTAAAGCTACATGGGCTGAGGACACCTTCAATGCAGTCTGCACAATACTGTGCAATATTATTACATAACTGTATATCTCACAACTGTCGCATAAGTGATATTCCCACCATGAATAGTGGACTGTATAGGTGTCTATACGTACATCTATATGTACAGCAATGGATGTTTATATGTATGTGTGTATGCATGTATATATATATATATATATATAAATATATATATAGATATATAGACATATATATATAGATATGCATATATATATATATATATATATATAGATAGATAGAGGGAGAGAGACAGGTGCCTGGTGACCAATGTATGGACTGAAGCTCAGTGTTGACACTGCAGTGCCATCCCTTCTTGCCAGAACACTGTACCCATTAACTACCACATAGGTGGTAGTCTACCTAACACCGAAGGTGTGATAAGGGAACATGGGACATGGGACACAGCTGGACAGTAGCCTCCCCTTTGATAATCACAGTGCTACACTGGTCATGTACTCTGTTTACGTGGTACACGTCATCACAAAAAGTGTGTCATCTAGGGAAATATAGGTCAGTGTTCCCTCTCTACTTATCACACTTAAAACCCATTAGAGAGTACAATGCCAACTACAGCAACTGGAAAGGCCACAGACATACCTCACAAAGAGTAATACTGGCCTCAAACAGATGCTCTATGCAGGCCGACTCACAAAACCACAGCTACACTGTGTTGCATAGCACCTACTCAGAGGTGACCTCTGCCTAACAGACTGAGCTATGTCACACCCATAGCTGTTGGACATCCTCCACTTAAACATATTACAATCCCTCCCAGATACACACTCTAGGGCCCTACACCTTGTCAGCTCACTAAACAGCACATGCTGGAGGGATAGAGTCCTAACTCAGAGACATGCCATACTTTGAAACAAACCACCTAGCAATAGCAAACAAAGCTCCTCATTAGCAGTTGGTATAAATACTCCTGATGATTGTTTGGGAGATAGGAAATACACCCCGGGAATCACTTTTGTGGCTCTGGTTGACAGGGGCAAGTGAAATTAAATTACATGTGTGTCAAAGGCCAGGGTAGCGTATGGCTAGGCTGCTGTAGGCCCTAGGGCCAATAGTGTATTACCTACCCATGACACAAAGCACACACACATGTACTTAGTGCAATAATTGCTATGTGAGGTCGACTGAGTGTGATGGTGAATGTGTTGGTGAATGTGTGCAAGGTCTGTAAAGGTGTGATAGCTTAGTGTGAAATTGTTTCTGTCATGGTAGTTTGTATCCTAGCTGTGATCCCAGAAAAAGATGTGTATGCTATTGCTAGGCAGACAAAGTAGTATGGCATATGGTGTGACATAGTCCCTTGTTGTCGACTGTGGTGTCCCATTGTAGGCTAAAGCAATACATGTATGCTTAGTGAGTGGTACTGCTAGTGAATCCAACTTCCATATGAACTGTAGTACTACCTGAAGCTGTAGGCCTAAACAGTACAGTATGGTGTATGTTCACATTGCTTGGAAACACTGTTTTGTGTCTTCCCTGTAGTCCTCACAGATTACATACCTCAGACATAAGGTTTTGTATGTAGTGACACACAGTACTGTATGGTACACAGGTAAAGCTCATCTGGGTTGGCATACATTTGTGTGTTGTATGTATGTCTGATGTGTGTGTAATTATGCCTGTACCATGCCCTCAATCATATCTGTGTTACAGGGTATACGTGTGTATCTAGCAACATGTATAGTCTAGTACGTCAGTATGCCACCTATATCAACAACTGTGCACATATGTTAGGCAGGGGTTTGGCATCAAAGACTACTGTGGTATACTGGTAATACTGTAACTGTACTTTACATTCATTGCAATAGATGACATCTTTCTTCATCCTTTAGCTTGATATATACCTCCTGTGGCTAGGTGATGCATTGTGTCACATACAGTGTGCCATGTACTGTTATATAGTCTTACATACTGGTTTCACTTTGTTGCTGTGCAGAACATGGTTTAATATATAGAATGTGCCAAGCACTGTCAGGCAGTTGCGGGCTGAGCACTGATATGTGGTATTAAAAGTGTGTATCTACTGACAGCCAATAGGTTGCTATATATGGCATTTCATTGATGTCTGTACTTTAGAATGTTAAGTGTGCCACATGACTTGCTCACAATTATTGTTTTATTGTCTTCCAGGGACATGTCTCACAATCGCAAACCTGCATATTCCCCTGAAGAGGAGGTAATAATCCTAGACGCCCTACTACAACATCACAACCTACTGTTCTCCAGAACCAGCCAGGACCAGCATGGGCACACTGCACTGTGGCAAGATGTTGTCTGTCGGGTGAATGTCGTAGGCATGCATAACCGGACTTATGAGCAGGTATGCCATCACTGCAGTGATTTAATTAGACATGTCCGGCAGCATGCCTCCGATGTCCGCAGACAACAGCTTGCCACAGGTGGTGGTGCAGCATCACATCCACCCCTCACCAGAGTGGAAGAGCTGCTCCTCAGCGTGGTGGCTCCTGGCCAACCACTACAACAGACATGTGTCATCATGGAGGCCGGAGTAACCCAGCATGTTGACTCAGAGCGTGCAGGTAACATGGCATATCTGTAGACTACTGTTAGCTCGATTGTTAGAACATGCATATGTCAGATGTGTACTGTGTATTTAGAAGATGTGGAGCCTGGTGTTGTGCAATACTGATAATTTGGTACATAATCTGTATGCCTGTGACTGTCACCTGTTGTACTACTGTAAAATTGCAAACTCACAGCAGCAATGCCATAATTGTTGACACTGACAAACTGTCTCATATCCTTGTAGGTCCCTCTGGTGTGATAGCAAGACAGCAGACCCATGCTGGTGAGTGTTCTACATTTAACATAGCAAATAACATGTGCATGTCATAGGAGAGTTGTAGGCCATATACACATGTAAAACACCTACACATAATTCATGCTCTGCATGTCTTCTGTGGGACTATGCACATCCCAGTAATATGAGTAGCTGCCTCAAACACATGCAATACACAGAGCACCCCAACCAATTGTGGTACACTGTAGTGGACATTGTATAGGCAGAGTCAATACACATGCACACAACATACACCACTTTGTCATACGCAGTAAGTGTTAATATGATAAGCATGGCATATTTAGACACCTGCTGTAAGGTCAGACTCCAGTATCTCAAATGTCATCCACACAGCACACATACTATACCTGAGGGGTAGAGGCCTATCATGGGGCGGTGTGACACTCTTCAACACACAACACATTCATGTTAGGCAATGCTCCCTATTGAACACCTTACATACCCATGTAACAACTGCCTGTGAAATAGTTAATGTAGCCAAAGTGGTGCAGGTCAGGTACAGCAAGATAGTTGCCAGTGTGGCATACATTAGTGGCCTTGAGTGACCACATGATGCTGCCTGATGATGGCTCATGGTCCTACACTACATCCAGTTACAGTAACTACAGTACTACACATAGCATTCATTGCTATACACCTGACAGTTGTGTGCATCCGGCCATGGTATGTATACCTATGAGTGATGGTGCACAGGACATTGGAAAGCATTTCATACTTGCACAGCAATGTTGTGTCCATATACACATTGTGTTCCAGGGTGAGGCCAATCTTTGAACAACACACATGCATCAAAGACATGTATACTGTTACTAACAAGGACTCTCTACACTCGCACTGCATGGTGTTGAGCAACCCACATCCTGCATGCTGACACGTGTGATAGGACTCTTTAGTTTGTAATACTGTACTCCACCATCAACCACTAATGAGTATTTCTGTATTGCTGTTGGTGTGTGTGTGTGTGTGTGTGTGTGTGTGTGTGTGTGTGTGTGTGTGTGTGTGTGTGTGTGTGTGTCTACTTTTCTGAGTAGTATATTTGTGTGCATGTGTGCATGTGTGCATGTGTTCATGTGTTCATGTGTGCATGTGTTCATGTGTTCATGTGTTCATGTGTTCATGTGTGCATGTGTTCATTTGCTCATGTGTGTATGTGTGCATGTGTGCTAACATCATGTACAGATTGTAAAGTGTGTTTCCTGTCTTCCTCTCACAGGTGCTGAGGTTGTGTTGGTTGAGTGCAGCAGGGAACCTGAAGTCACTGCCACAAATAGTGGAAATGATGATACATGTGTTGTGGCACAGGCAGGTTTGACAGGGTCTGTCATTGGTCCGCCAATCGACAGTGCACAGCTTTCCACCCCATCTATGTGCACATTCATACTGCCAATACATCCCTCATCAACAATGGCCTTATCTGAGGGACAATATACAGTAGGCATTGACCAGGATAGTGTGGTATCTATGGAACATGCATCCCCTCACAGCAGCCATACCCAGACTCCTGGAATGGTACCACATAGGCAGATGTCCAGGGGTTCTCGTGGGAGCACTGCTGGTTGTAATGACCTGGCAGACATGCCCCCACAGGTCTTACAACCCCAGGTATGTTCCGGGCTGTAATGCAGGCACATGCATGTATGGAACGGTACACCAGAGAGGGACTAAGGGCGCAGAGGGCCCATAACACTGCTATCAATGACAGTATCGTGACCTTGTCAGTGCCATCCGTAATTACACTGAGGTCATTGATAGACATTGGGGGGAGACAGTAGATGTCCTCCGCAATGTCATGTCCATGTGCCAGGACAGTGCAGGACAGCTGAGACGTGGACGTATGCCAGCAACATCATCAGCTGGCAGTCATCGCAGACAACACAAAAGTCACAGCCGCTCCCGTAGTGGCAGTACCAGCCCCAGCAATGTTGGGGCTGGGCTGTCAATGGACCGTCCTAGAAGACCACGTGCACATGGCTCTGGCCGGTCCCAGCAGGGACATGGGTCCAGTCGACATCCCTCTGCCTCTGATGATAGTACCCAGTCTGGCTTAGTTCCCGATACTGTCCGTGGCACCCCTGCCAGGCACAGGTACTGTGTCCATGGCCAGAGACAGTGATCTGTACAGCCTGGCAGGTACAGTCTGTGGCTGTCCCACAATCTCCCGTATTTGGCAGCCACATGATGGAACTGTGTGCATGCAGACACACACACACATAAACCAAACACCTAAGGCTAACACATACACACACACATTACATTGACATTGATCCATCCTGTACTGTTGTCCCTCACACACACACACACACACACACACACACACACACACACACATAAATGTTGATTGGATGGGTTATTGTTGGGCTCTGGCAAACCAACAACACACCCTGTGCATATGATGAAACTGTGCCACCTCCTGTCATCTGTAACATTGATGCAGGGACATGCTAACATGGTGCTGATGCACAGGGTGACTTAATAGCAGTGTAGCAATGTTAGCATGTTGTCAACAGTAAAGTGTAATGATATCCTTGTAGGTATATCTGAGCAGGCATGATGCATTAAAGCTATGATTATCAATGTAGTATTGTTTACACCAGTGTTAATTCCAAAAATGTATTGTCCGCCCCTGTGCCACTTGGCTGATGTGTGTAGTTCTGACAGGATGTGTTGGTGAGTGGACAGTACATGTGGGATGTGTGCAGTACAGATTTGCAGTTGTACATTTGTGAACATGGTGGAGGTGCACTGTCTGCATGTACGTGCATAGTGGACACATGGGAAGGGTGACATGCCCTGTATTACACAGTGTTAACACTTCATATTTTCTATTGGTGGCCAGTATGCATTTTACTACACATATGTTTCAACTTGGGTACACATGTGTGTATGACATGGTTTGACACTATGCTGTGGGTGATACTGTTAATATCGGTCATTGGTTTGCATTCTGGTAGTATACACAACTTCAACGGCCTGACTATAACCAATCATTAGTTGATGTCTTGACAACTGACACAAAGATGTAGGATTCACAGTAGCATTTGGATCCTTCCGGTACTATACTATACCAGTAACCAGTGGTATTGACTGCCACCCATTCCTGGGACCACTCCTGTTTGGCATGTAGCCCTCTTAGGTACAAGCAAACACACTAGGGATATGTCCATCCACATCTGGTAATGCATACAGTGGCCTACAATGCATTCTCCGGATGAGACACTTATCCTCCACAAGGGAATCATACAGACAGATACCTGTTGACCAACCCATGCTGTAAAGCTATAAGCCAACTATAGCATAATCATCCACATTTACTATGGTACCACATAGGTAGTAGCCCACAACATGTAGAAGGGGTACCGATGTGTACATACAGCCACATGTTATGTCATCTGTCCTTTGGTATTTACATTTCCAAAGGTATTCTGAAGTCCCTCGGTGTATCACATAAGCAATAAGGGGTCTGTATGCATATCCACAGAGGTGTTGTACACCTATAATGAATGCCCATTATTGACAGACTTTGTTGTGCTTGAACATGTCTGAAATATACCCCAGGCATGAACCCTCACTCACACTATTCTATAGAAACTGTCATGGGTGTGTGTGACACAGATGACCTAGGCCACTGATCACTACAGTGGCTGGCCTTGTCACAAACATACATATGTGACCGAAGGTCTGAGAAGCAGCAGCACAATCAGTTAAAGGTAGCAGATGTATTCATGTAGAAAGCAGGCTTCACACCTATGAACTAATTGAGGTCACATGTACATATATTTATTTGCCACACAGATACCTGAAGTGTTCAATGCACATACTGTTGTTTTACTGATATGTCATACAGTAGTAAAAGCAAAACCCACAACACATTGACCAACAGTGTCACACACATGCACTCAGCAATTGCAGTATTAAAACCCCCTACGTAACTATGTTATGCGAGTGGAGAGATAAGCATTAACATGACGTGATACATGCTTTACTGGGAGTTTTCATTTCCACTGCTGCATTTGTGGGATGCTGACATCATCAGACTTGCCAAAGAGGAACTTACCTATTTTAATGTGTTTTCCTAGTCTTCAAAAAGGGCACTCCTCTCAAAGAAAATCACACACAAACATACACCCCCCCCCCACACACACACACTCAGCAATTGCAGGATTCAAACCCCTACCTAACTATGTTATGAAACTAGAGCGATACGCATTAACACGACATGCTATACGCTTTACTGGGTGTTTTTATTTCTCCTGCTATATTTGTAGGATGCTGACATCATCAGACTAGACATGATAATGTGTGTGCACTTTGTTTTATGCATTCCCAGGACTGAACCATGGGGGACAGCAGGTGTTAACAGCTTGAACAGGACTAGACAATTCTTAGCTTGTGTGATCTATCTGTGGACCAATTGCCAACCCATCATATGACAATACATATTTATGCACAGTTTGTTGATTTTGTAGATACGACATGTGTCTAGAATGTTGGAAAAGGGCTAATCAAAGTCTATGTGGGACGTGTGTAGCTCATTTCAGTGATGTATGTCCTGGGTGGCTGCTTTGCAAACAGTCTAGCAGGTTTGGGAACCATGATCTGCCCATGACCAAACCAAAGTTGGTATGGTTGTGTGTTTGTCGGCTTCCAATAGCTCTGTTTATGACTTCAATCATGATGGACTCCATGGACTTGCAGATCAGACTTCATAGGCTTATAGGACGATAGTTCCCATGGTCTGTTGTGCACCAACACTTGTGGGGTGTGCCATATGTTGCTGTAACCCATTCAACAGTTTCATATCCTGTAGAGAGGGTGAGGCTCAACAGACTGTTCAGGTGCAGGGTCTGTTTGTTCTGCAGTTCACTTATGACACATATAGGGAAACAATGTAATCCAATTGATGCCATGTTTTCAGCTTTGCAGCCAAATACAACAACTGAACCACAGGGCGTTTATAACTGCTACTAAACGCCAATGCGTAAACCTTGTGGTTAAATCCAAACTGTCACGAAAACACTTTTACGAAGAAACTGTTCACTTCAGATGTTAAAAAACCATTTATTGCACACAACGGATTAAGCACTTTCACCTACCATCAACGTAGGCTTCATCAGAATGGTATACAATTACATTCAGTAGATTAAATAGTTTAAAATTGGCGCCAAAACTTACACATCTTAAAGAAATATACACACAATGAAATTTCGTCAATAGAACTTAGTTAATCAATGTTATTTCTTAAAAACTTTTTTGCTAAATATTATAAAATGTAAAATGCATCTGTAATAATGTATATCATTAAAAAATTCATTGAAAGTATTCTATTATACTTTTTGTGGAGATACTTTCGTTTAAACCAGGTGGGGTTGTGGCGTCTGTTAAGATCTGCCAATATGTTTCTCTAAATGATAGTATGTTTTTTATATTGTTGCCTCTTGGGTCTAAGGTCACTAATTCCACAATCCCAAACCTAAATTTGTGTTCAGAACCCATATTAATGACATGCCTAGCAAGAGCATTCTTTTCGTCACCCCTCTTGATACAATAATTATGTGCATAGATTCTTTTTTTTGAATTTCTGTTCCGTTTTGCCTATATAATATGACGGACACTTTGTGCATTTTGCCAAGTATACTATAAAATTGCTGTTACAATTCCCTTTTTTGAAGAAGATTTTGGTGCCGTTGTAGTTAGCTAATTTTATACTTGATTCTTCAAAAATAAAACTACACTGTTTACAACACCCACATCTTCTTGTATGCTGACTGTCAACTCTGTTGGCATTCTTGTCTTCTCTTTTAACCTTCTCCAAAATACTCTTTAAGTTCAAAGCCATTTTGTATACAAATATTGGTTTGCTGCCCAAAATGTCTTCCATCTCCTGATTAGTTAACAAGGTATGCCAATGTTTATTTAAAATATCTTTCACTTTATTATTGTATGTGTTGTATTCTACTATACATGCTCTCCCATACTCCCTATCAGTTTTTTCTTTCTCTGCCGTCAAATTAGCCTCTTCGTGATGTTTATTTCCTAATAATGGAAAAATAGTGTCACCCCATCTATTCAATAATTCAAGGCTTATTTTCTTCATCATACTTTGACTGTATCCCCTGTCCATAAATAGAGTAATAATAAATTCTATCTCTTGCTTAACTTCCTCTTTAGAGGTGGTCATTCTCAATGCCCTAATGCATTGACCTTTGAAAATATTGATTTTGGTTTTAACAGGATGGCAACTCTCAAAATCTAAATAGGAGTTAGTGAAAGTGTCTTTCCTGTAGATGTTGGAATGGAAGTTGTCGCCTCTTTTAGTTACCAGTGTATCCAAATACGGCACCCCATAATGGTTATTGTTAGCCGTGAATTTCAAAAAGTTACTACTCTGATTAATATAATTCAGAAAACTATCGAAATCTTCCTGACCACCTTCCCATATTATATATATGTCGTCCAGGAATCGTGAGTAGTACTTGATATTTCCCATAAATTTACTTTTGAATAAGTTATACAACAAAAGGAGGAGGCTACTACATGATAGAGCACAATCCCAGAAAGGGAAGGCATCTCTGATCAGTACTTGCAAGAAGCTACGATCACTCATAAAATCATCTAAGGCCAGCTTCGAAAGAAAAATTGCACAAGACACTAAGGATAATCACAAGGCCTTCTTTAGTTATGTCAGGAACCTGGGTGGCAACTCCCAGATATGCTCTGAGTTAGTGAAAAATTACAAAATATACACTGAACCCACAGACATTGCCAACATCCTAGCAGACAGATTCAGTGCAAATGTCTCCCCCATCCCCCCAAAAGAGCAAATATCCATCCCAACAGAGTGTAGCCTCCCTGACATCACAGATGAACAGGTGAGAGCTGCCCTCTCCAAAGCAAAAACACAGCATCAATAGGACCGGACGGTGTTCTGTCCTGCGTCTTACAAGAGCTTCATGAAGAACTTAACCCTCACATAAAGTCACTGTTCAATATCAGACTTACTACAGGATATGTACCCAAGGAATGGCATAAAGCAACAGTGGTCCCGCTCCACAAAGGTGGTGCCACATCGGACCCCAGACACTATCGCCCTATAAGCCTGACTAGCCTGGTCTTCAAAGCTATGGAGCATATCATCATGGAACTCATAAACAAAGACATCGGGAACCTCCAGACACTGGATCCTATGCAATTCAGCTTTGTTAAGGGCAGATCTTGCCTCTTGAACCTGGTCAAATTCTTTGAAACAGTTACCAGGGCCATAGACATAGGGAAGGTAGTCCACACAGCCTACCTGGACCTCGCAAAACCCTTCGACACAATACCCCACTCGGGCATCATAAATAAGCTCACCAGCTTAGATATCAACACATATGTCACAAGATGGATTGCAAACTGGATCAGGGATAGCACCCACATGGTCAGAATTGCAGGTGCCATGTCTGAGTCTACGCCAGTTACAAGCGGCGTCCCACAAGGCTCAGTCCTGGGACCTCTTTTGTTCAGTATATATTTCTCTGACATACAGGTTAACACGGGAGGACTATGGCTGACCAAGTTCGCAGATGACTGTAAACTGGGTGCCATAATCGACTCTCCAGCTGACACAAGCATCCTCCAAAAGGGTCTCACAGAGATGGATAACTGGTGCCAGAGCCATGGCCTAAAGCTAATGCCATAAAATGCATAGTCATCCCCTTTGGGAATATCAAAGTGCCCACACATTACCACATAGGTGGTAATCCATTAAGTATGGAAGAAGTAATTAGGGATTTGGGGACCCGTGTAGATAGTAATCTCTCCTTTGACAATCACGTTGCCAAAGTTGTTAGAAAGACCTTCTATATAGCTCACCTTATCCCGAAATGTTTCACATCTAGATCAAGAGAGGTCATTGTGCCCCTCTACTCATCAGGCCCATAACTGAATACAATGCCCCGTTTGGGATGTACCTTACCTGACACCTGCAGCAACTGTAATGGCCCCAAAAGTACCTCACCAAGTGGATCAAGGGACTCACACAGATGCCCTATGCAGTTCGGCTAAAGTAACTCCAGCTCTACTCAGTTGCTTACCGCCTACTCGGATGTCATCTGTGCCTGACGTATAAAGCCATGTCCAACCCAGAATTAATGGACATGCTCCACCTCAGGATATCTGAATCCCTTAGAGCTACATGGTCCAAGGACTTAAACCACAGCACAGAAATTAATAGGACATGCTGGATGGACAGATTCATATCTCAGAGGCTCCCCTCACTCTGGAACGAACTCCCAGTCCCAGTTAGGCAGAGCCCCTCACTGACCCTCTTCAAGAGAAATCTTGACGAGTGGATGGGAGATTGTAAGTTTACCCCTGGGATCTCTTCTGGGTCCCTGCTAGACAGAGGCACAATAAACTAAGGGCTATCTTGTGTGACCTACTATTCACATGCACAGTCTACTAATCTAAAAGGGTGGCGAAAGCCAAACACACTCTGGCTAGGCTTATAAATGCCCTAGGGCAGATAGCCTAGTATCAACCTATGAACCTATGAACCTATGATAATGTTTGGAGTGCACATTGTTTATTGATGATACTGATTGCAGGTGCTTTATCTTCTTTGCTTTCCCACTTTCTATGAAGAACCTAAGTATCTGTAGTACATATTTGATTATGACAGGGTTCCAATATATTATATATGTGTCTGTTGTCATATAACTGTGTGCACAAGGCATGACTGGTGAAAAGTGAGAAGTTCCTGAGTTAACACATGCAACTGCCAGATATATGTGGCCCACTGCTGTACTCAGACATGGCCTAAGTGTGTGAGCATGCCCAATTTGGCTTTTCAGTGTTTTGTTGCCTGACATTTGTCTCATTTATTCAAGTGTGTGAGCATGCCCAGTGTGACCTTTCAGTATGTTGCTGTCTGAAGTCCACTACATTTGTTAACGTGTGTGAACATGCCCAATATTAACATTTATACTATATGTGTGTTGAAAATCAAGCTATATTTTTACTGCAGGGCTCACCTTTGTCTCATAACTTGACAGGGATTATGCTGTGCCTGCAGGGTTTCCATGAGACACTTTGTATAGACTTATCAACATTTCTTCATACAGGCTGACCAGTGAAATGCTTTCATGGTTTAGTGGTTCAGTACTGTGACTATAGTGCACAGTATCCTGGGTTCGAGGCCTGTCACTGCTTTATATTTTCATACTGGGCAGACCAGGCTGTTTAAGGACCAGTAAAGCAAATATGGGCATGTTTACCTGCTTTTTCTCAACTATGCCCAACTTTGACCAAGCTTGCCCAACATTGCTCAACGTTAACCAATATTGATGAACGTTGCCCAATATTGCTCAACATTGACCAAAGTTGTGCTAGTTAGTGTGTGCAATTTTGTTTACATATACTAAATAGTGGTAAAAGCTGTTTAGCACTGCTTTGTATTGCTTAAAACATGGCAATCATGCCTCAGGTGGTTCTGCAGGGCTGCCTATGTCGGATGCACATACTACACTCCCTATACATATTTGAAAACAGGTAGTGTCAAGTTAGGCATTCCTTTTACTATATGTGCAAGTCAGAGAGAGGTATCATTTCCAGGGTTCCTACTGAGCCAGTGTATGTGCTATGCGTTGCCTCTTTGCCAAGGCCAAAGCATACTGGGCACGCCTCCTTCTGCCAACTGGGGCAGGCTCTGGTTGCTCCTCCTCCGAGTCACGCTCTGCCTGTGATGGCCTTGGCAATGGTGGGGGGCTGTTTGGCCCGGGCCTATGCTGCTCCTGCTGCAGCTGTTTTCGCAGAATCATATTAGCATAGCACATACCATGACAATTTGGGTAATAGTTGGTGAGTACTGCAAGGCTCCACCAGATGTGTCCAAGCACCAGAACCATGACTTGAGCAGCCCAAACACACTCTCGATACATTTCGTGTTTGTGGGTGTGCCTCATTATGGCGTTCCTGTTCAGGTTTGTGTGCATTTCTGATGGGTGTCATCAGCCATGGCTCCAGTGCATATCCAGCATCCCCCACTAGGTGACCATGAGGGATGTCCCCACTGGCAAATGTCTGGTACAGCTGTGTCAGATGCCAGATATGGGAATCATGGTAGCTTCCAGGGCAGCCAGCACACACATTCAGTATTATGACCTGGGCATCACACACGACCTGGCAGTTGATGGAGGGGAAGCCCTTGCGGTTAAAGTAGACCCTACCCCGCTCACCGGCTGGTGCTTTGATGCGTTGATTTATTATTATTAATTAACTCATAATGGTTTCAAAAAGTCTGTAGTGCATCTTTTAAATCAGTTGCTTTCCTAAAGTTATTATTAATTTTATATGCAATCTCTTTAATATGATTTATGTCATTCAATTTTTTTGTTTTATCCAATGGCTAATCTAAATAAATATTTAGGATTAATACAGTAATATTGTAATTTACCTTTTTTTATGTTTATTGAAATTTTATGGTTTAATATTCCTGTGTATTTCTAATTTAAAACATTCAATTCAGAGTTTGTAATCTTATCATTGGGTTTTAAATTTGGCTTTAACTTATCAAAGTTTCACTGTAAAACAATTAGCTCCCTATCCCACACCTTTCCTTTGTGTAGATACCAACTTTTAATTCTACCATATAAATACATGTTTAATGTATCCCACAAAATAACATCAGTAACTTTATCATTGTTAATAAATTCCATAAATACATTTAATTATTTTAAAACACATTCTTTAAAACCTTTAATTTTTGTAACATAAGCTGGAATTCTTTGCCAAAAGACTAAGCCATTAGATTTTCTATCAAAATTAAAAGCAATAGCATTGTGATCAGTCAAAGGACACAACAATATTGATACTGCATCATTTTTAAACTATAGTCCACTATAAGTGAAACATTCCCCTAGTTTTTGGTTGCTTCTCAGCAGCACACCATGCATATTAATCATGGCATGGTGTCGATGGAGAACAGTGGAACACACTTATTAAATCAGTGTAGGGAGTGTGGTGTTAACTGTGTCTGCAGATGAGTAACACACTCCCTGCACTGTCCAATTGTATTGTAGCAATGTAATTGAATTTTGTTTTTTATTTCTTTAAAATGCATGTTTGCATGGAGTGGAGCACAGTAGTGCTAAGCGGTGCCAAGACACCTGCCAGACATCTAAAAATAAAAACTGGCTATATTTAATAATTTATGTAAAGGTCAAGTTTAAGCATAGCTGAGTGGGTTTGCATGGTGTGGCATGGTGCTTAGCACTGCTTAAAGGCAGCTCAGAGGTATATGTAAAGGTATAGTAAAATTCCACATATCCATGTAACTAAATGGGTAGAGTTATGGTCTCATGTGCAGTCGGTGTAGGGTTTGTATACATACAAGGGCAACTTAGCATTTTTGTTCAAAATAGAAATTATGCAAGTTATTTTTTAAATACTGGTCTGCTGCAATCAGCTAAGCTCTGCTAAGACCTGCTAAGACCTGCTAAGCACTGCATAGACAAAATGAGAGCTGATAATGTTTATGCACTACTTGACATTGCTTGGCTGGTTTGCACACCTATAAGCACTGCTAAGCATACATGTCTTTGGGTTTTCGCACTGCTTAACTGAGCTATGCTGGTTTGCGTACTTCTAAGTGATGCTCCATAGTTTTAAATATTGCCCAGTGGTGTGTAAGGGTGGGAAAACAGGTTATATTAAGCCCAATAGGTGGGAATACAGCATAATCCATTGGTGTTCTTTCTCTGAAGTATATACTATGGCAGGTATTGGTGAGGGTTCGCACTTTTGGGTGCAAAGTTGGGGCATCCTGGAGTCCAGGATCATGGTCAAACTCCTTATTAAAAAGAATGAAGGCTGATTCTGCAGGGATGTTACCAGGGCTCAGAGTGCAAGCAAGAGGCCTGGAACTGGCTGGCAAGGTACCTCACCAGTGCAACTGGTATCCCTCGCACAGGTCATCAGTGACATCACCACTACAATGACCTGAAGAGATGTAAAGGGGATCTCTCAGACACCTGGGTCCGAGAATGTTGAGCAGGGGGTGTCCCACATGTATGCAAGTACCGTTACCTGTGTACCACTAATATCTAATCTGAATGTCTGCTAAATTGGAATGCATAATGTTGTTTGTCTCTCCCAACAGATGCAGGGGAGAGGGCTCACAAAATCAAGGTGCATGCTGGGCACATGGTCAGGTTGTGTCATGAGTGTGGTGAGTACAGATGTAGTTTGCTATCTATAGTCAAATAAGCAAGAAAAAGTAAAGCATTAACTCTGATTAGGAATATACAGTAAAGCGTGTATTGCAATGAATGTGGACTTACAGCTGTACTGCAATAAGTGCATACTGCCAACTGTAGTGTCATAAGCACGGAAGAGTAAAGCACTAACCGTAATAAAGTATATGTAATAAAGTTTGTAGTGCAATAACTGTGGACTTACAGCTGTATTGCAACACCTGCATAATGACAACTGTCGTGCAATAAAATACTCAAAACTATGCCAGTAACTGCATGAAGGTATCTCTAATAAAGTCTGTTGTACAATAAGTGTGGAATTATGGCTGTTTTGCAAGAAATCAATTATGACAACTGTTGTGCAATAAAATCATGACATATCAGTACCTGCATGAAGGTATATCTAATAAAGTATGTTGTGCAATAAGTGTAGATTCAGATCTGTTTTGTAAGAAATGAATTATGACAATTGTTCTGCAACTACAGATGAACCAAGAGCAATAACACCAAGGTAAATTGTGCACATCAAGATTGTCTAGTTTTCGCCATTGCATGTCAGCTATATGCATTCAGGCTGTGAGGTACAGTGCTGCAGTCAGGAATAACTGTGTAATAGTTGTAGACTGCAGATAATAAACCATAATCAGATATTGTTTGCTGACATTACAGATATTTCAACACACTAACACTATATTGTGTACACCTGCATTATATGTAGTAATGTATAGGTTACCTACTATCTCTGTCATGCTTGAATTTCATGCATGTGTGTTCAACTCTCACTGCAGTCTAATATAAAAATGTACTACTATTACTAGGTCATATTGTGATGCCTAGTGAGCTCTAGGCAAATATCAGTCAATTAATGAATAGTAGTGACTCAGTAGCTCAGTTTGCTAAATGCTCATTATGAAGTACACTTTACCACACGCAGACCAGGGTTCAAATCCAGTGCTATGTAGTACTAAATATTGCAGTGTCAGTCATGTAAAGCTACCAGATATTCTCACTACAGGCAAATGGGTGAGGTAGCCCATGTTATGACTAAATAATTTTGTGTATAGGTGTCACAGACTTTTACAATCATTACCAGGAATGTGAAAATACAGCATAAAATAAAGGAAATGTAAGTATTATAATAATAATAAAATAAAATACATGAAATAAAATGTGTAATCTTTGGTATGGCTGTATGCCTGGAGTGTCTGTTAAAGAGTTGCTGCAGTCAATTAATACAGTCGATACAGATGTCCTATGCAGTCACTGCTATTGGGTTCTATCTCCATGTCTGCCAAGCAAGGTATGATAGTTGTTTATCTCTGTACTGTACACATACATGTCTCTCAAGTGACATGCTGTCATGTAATGTAATTACTAGTGCGTAATCCCTCGGTCACAGATTTATCATCTACATGAATATGTAAATAGCAAAGAATCACTACATCAGCCAACATTAACCCTTGGTAGTTTTATAGGTCAATGATGTGCAAGTGTTCTGTGTAGTTGTGTACCTGCACTTGTTACTGTTTGGCCCATACTGCCCCAAGTAGATAGCTTGACAGGTACATACGTGCTACAGCAGCTATAGGGCACTTTTAAACATAAAGAAAGGACATACCTGTAGAGTAGATAGCATTACTGTTGTCAACTATAGAGTCTATAATGGTATTCATGGACTGTATTTCTCTCTCTCCCCATCCCTTATCTTCATATATTTGTTATTGTTATTTATAGGTTATGGTTTAGTATTAACACATGTTGTTACATGAAAATGTATTTTGGGCATTTGTTTTATTACTGTATGTATTAAAATGGTTGCATATTAACAAATCTTGTTGAATTACCTGTTCTGTTTGGCATTATGCTGTAACTGTTACTTGCATGCTGTTAATATACTGACTGTTCTGTTATTTATTGTTGTAATGGGGTTATTTCCTGTGTTGTGATATGCTGTTATTACTAACAATGGTTTTGCTCATAACTAACCTATACTTATTGCTATACCTCCACCACCACAGCACATCAGGGTAGGCTAGTTCCCGCAGATCCACCTACCCTACCTCAAATGGCCATGGGAGCTGCTCCTAGCACATCTAGGACCCAGGCCAGTGGTGTTCCCTCCGCTGGCCCTGCACCATCTTCTGGTGGAACTGCCTCAAGTGACAGGGCCATCCCCACAGTAGTGGTAGCAGAGGTGCAGTTGTCACCGAAGGTCACCTACCAGCCATGGTGCACAGGCTTGTTCATAGAAGCTATGAACTTTGCCTGCGCCAGATCGAAGGTAGATTAGAAAACCTGGTGGTACCAGTTGGCCCTGGCATCCAGTCTACAGCACAGCCACCTTTGGGGCAGTGAAGGATCAGTGTCAACTGCCCATGGGTGGGGACCTCAGTCACACTGCTGCCATCTGGAGGCACATGCATCTTGAATTCCACAGCACCCTCCTCGTCCAAGGTGTTTACCCCTCATGTGTCACACATCACCCCTGTCTGCTCTCTTGTCTGTCTTGATGGTCTGCAAATGCATCCTCTCCTACCCAACTTACCTCTCCACATGGACCTATATCCCTTCCCCAACATTCCACTCTGTCCGTATTAAAAACAATGGGCACCCATCGCACAAAAAATATAGCCTCATACATAGCTCTCCATTTTGCACACATGCCCACTGGACACAACTAATTTGGTCCAATTGGCTTGACAACACATTTATGTTGTCCTCACCCCTCTCTCTCTCAGGTTTGAGAGTCCATATTCATCCACAAAATCTGTCAAACTGCACAGCTGTTGCTGTATAAGAAATAGAAAGCTGTGGTTCTTTTCTACACCCGTCCTGCACATCCCTACTTTCCTTTCAGTATGCTTTTCCCCCTTCTTTCCTCATTTCCCCACTGTCCTATCACCTCCTTTTTCTTTTCTTTCTAATTTTTTAGCACAGGTTTGCACAGAGCTAAGCAACGTGTTGTGATGTGGTGCATAGCGCAGCACTATGCAAATCTGCTTAAATGAGCTTTAATGTGCCTTAGTAATCCTATGTGTTTCTCACAGTGTTAGCACATGTACACAACAATCACCCCTGCCATGTTTTGAACCTGGACGCCCTATCAATTACAGTCTACTGCACTAACCCTCTATGCCACATGGATCTGGATTAAAACAGGTGTTTCCAGCAAAACATACAGATTGCCACTGACAGACTGAAATTAAATCTAATGTGAAAAAATGGGAATGCACCTGGGACTCTAATGCAAAAGTACACCAGTACACAGCCAAATAAATAATAAAGGCAGTACATGATGCCTGGGATAGCAGGTAAATGTTCACTTTTAATGGGATCATCTGTAAACACACCTGCTAAGGCATCAGTTGCACAGTACATATGTTCAACTGGGACCCTGCAGCAGAACAACTGCCTTTGAAAGCCATGCACATACTGTTGGATGCAGACAATGTATGTCACAGCCTGTATTTTTGCACATATATCTGTAAAATATGCCTGATCCAGCACTGATGCAGTAGCTCAATCTGCTAAATGCCTTAAATGTTGAAGATTTTGCAATACACAGTCCTGGGTTTGAATCCAGTTTGTTGTATATCAATTATATTGTTGTGAAGGCAGCAAGTAATGACTGAGTGATGCAGTTTTAATCCCCATAGATTACTGCTACTGAGTTATCTGCTACCCAGTTTTGCATGTCCAAGGCCTGCAGGTAGGGACACACTGCATATGTTCATATAGCCTTACTATATGTTGCTACTACTCTCCTATTGGCACTGTTGCATAGCAGATGTACCTTAAGCACATGCCTCAACTGGACTGTAAAGGATACCCTTACTCTGGCTCTGTTATAACAATGGGGTGACACTGCTGCCACAGTTACACATACAGCTTACTGGCC
Organism: Protopterus annectens; assembly: GCF_019279795.1. Lineage (NCBI taxonomy): Eukaryota > Metazoa > Chordata > Ceratodontiformes > Protopteridae > Protopterus > Protopterus annectens. The sequence goes on from NC_056737.1 coordinate 126,581,220, forward strand.
TCTAAAGTGTTTGCATTTCCCCCTATGTGTCCGAGGCTGCAGCAGCCGCTGCAGCTTGGAGCATACACAAATGTATGCTAAGGTAGATGCTACAGACCTACCATACATCCCAACCCCCTATAACAAGAGATCTAGATACAAACATACATAAGGGGGACAAATGCCCAGAGTTAAGGACATATTTCAGTTTGTCACTGCAAAGATAGTAAGTTGATAGAATAGCAGCTACTGCATTAGCATGCTTACTCTGATGCGTATGAAGTGTGACACTCACATGTCTCTCTTTCCTTACTGACCTCAAGCCACAGTGTTTGCCATTGAACTGCCAGATGACCACACCGTCATGGAGCACTGACCAAACATATGAGGCAAAACTGTGGACATATTTCATACATCTCTACAGTGGACAGTATTTATACTTACCATATGTGATCCTGTAGTCTCCACATCTCAGTAATGTCCATCTCAAAAACTAAGAAAGGGGCCAAGGCCTAAATGAAGGCCTTATATATTGCACTGTGGTGCTTTGTCATTGGCTAATGATAGTGCATTTCAGCTGTTTTGGATGCAATTAGCAATTCTGAGCCACAGACTGCTGCAGAGGAAATTACCTGTTAATGAGTATTACCTACAAAAGACAAACAACTGCCTATGGGGAACAGGTCTGTATGTGGTTTTACTCACATAGACAGCATATGTGCAAAACATTTGAAGAGGAATGCTTCAAACAAAGAAATACATCACTCTACCAGGTAGGTACTAGATATTCCCATAAAACTGGATGCAGATGGCAGAATGAAGGTATGAGGGATAGGGATTAAAACAGTAGGCTTGTATTAGAGCTATGATATTGACATGTTAGTGATACTCAGCTGTCCAGCACCTACAGACATGCCTCTCAACTGTCCCTGCTTTGAATCACATCTGTGCTCTGTCCCTGTCAATCCCTCCTTCAATGCTTGGCTGTTGTAGTAAAGATAGTGGATTACACGTAAGACATAGTGACACTAAGTAAGGGCGTACACTCCTGTAACATCAAATAATGTACTGTTATTCACCTCCTCTCAGCCTGCCAATGTCACACATAAATAGTGCTAACATTGTAAAAGTGTCCCTGAGTGTCCCTGATGTACTCTGGCTAAGTCCCTGTTTCATGGACATTCGTCCCTGTCTGGTTGAGAGCTATGCCTAACATGCCTCTCAACCGCCTACAGTAACAAATCAGGATAAAGCCATAATTAATGGGGGTACAAAGGGCCCCACTCAGTTACAGAGTATATATATTAGCCATACAAAGTAAGAATGTAAATAGACTAACAGATATTACTGTAGCATAAGTGTTTTCTGAGGGGTCTAATGGGTGACAGATTCTGTTTTAATTTTCTGACAGCAACAATCAATGACTGAACAATCATTTGTCAGACATCCACAAGTTTGTGCAAAAAGGACCACATCTGTGAGCAAACACAGTGAAATTCTACAAACATCTGTATAGTTGAGAGGTATGATGCCTATAGGGAACACACACTACAGCAGGTTTGCATTGCTCCCAGTCATTGTGGCACACTGGTGTTGCTGAACTGTCCCCATATAGTTGTTGTAATAGTGCCCTGCTATTTGTCCGACAGTGGCCATGTGACATATTAGTAGGGATTTGCCCATACGGGCACACCACAGTACACTGCAGTGATGGGTGTAGAGACATACAGCAGAATCTGTCACAGCACGCAGAGATATTATCCAGTATTGCTACTATCTAGGTGATAGACACACATGTAGTGTGTTGCCAGAATGTGGGGTATGACATGTAATGGAGCAGTGGATAGTGTAGGCCATTATGGGTGTGTAAGGTCTGTACATAGTGGACGTCCATGTATCTGGTCCTGTAATGTGTTCCACTCCTGTTGTCTTGCAGGAACAATGTACCGACAGAGACATCCACCATTTTCATCTGCAGAGAATGATGCTATAGTGGATGCCCTCAGACTCCACCATCACATCCTGCTTTCAAGGGGTTGCCACAATCATGAACAGTGGGCAGCATTGTGTGGCAACCTTGTGAGGGCTGTTAATTAGATTGGCCAACAGGACAGGACCTACGAGCAGGTCTGACACCGGGCCACAAATAGGGTCAATGCTGCACATCAAAGGGCAGTTGCTGTTGCCAGGGATTGTGCTACCACCAGTGGAGGGTCTGCAACAGAACAATCACTCTCAGCCATAGAGGAATTCTTGGTGAATCTAGGATCAACCAACAGCTCCCAGCCATGCATCATGCCATACATCCTGGAGGTGGGTGCTCCAGTGTCCACATCAGGGGAGCGTCCAGGTAAGCTTACTGTGTTCACCAGTATAATACATTAGCAGTCATTGTGGCAGGCTCTACAGACCAATATGTGAGTGTCAGATCTATCTGCATTGGAGGGGGTTGGCTTTTACCCACAGTTGTGCACACATACTCAGAATGTCAGCAATATAACCAGTATCACATTAGCTACTGTAAATGTGGATATACACACATATTACCTTGTAACAGTGCAACATTTGGTGTTGCTGACAATACCTCTCCCTCACCTTTTCATAGGTCAGTCAGGTGTGGCCAGAGTCCATGGTCCTGTACCTGATAAATGTGATACTGTTGTTTTACAGATCATATCTACCCTATGAAAGTTAAGGGCTGACATTTTGCCTTATGTACAACTGTTGTGCTTAGCCAAAGTAGAATAGTTGTAAGTTCTATTTCGGAACAGTTAACTAAAATACATAGCCTAGGGAATGACAGGTGTGCATTTTACAAACATTAACATGTTTGCACTTATAGTTATGAGCAGCTATGCAGCCAAGATGCCCATTTAAACACAATAAGGAGATGGTACATATCTGAGGCAATGATACTACAACTGGCATATCATTCTCAAGATAGCTGTACTGGGTTTTATATGTAGTTCAATACTTACACTGTCATATGGCATACCTCACAGGTGTAGTGTACTGGCAACATTACCCGGATGTAGGTGACATACATTTTATACAGGGCCTATGTTGTCTGTGTATGTTGTTGTGAGTTTGTGTGTTGTGCATGGGATCAGAGATGAGAAGATATGAGACATGTAATGCAGTTTTCGATCCTCATCTGTATGAGTCTGTGTGGATTACCATACATAATAGTGCAGGTGGTAATGTACTGCTTTTGTCTTGCTTCTCACAGGTGAACAGGGGGGTTGGAGTCTATCTCCCTCAGAACCTGATGTCAGTGTCTCATCAGATTCTGATGATGGTGGTGGCCATAGTGAGGCACAGGTGGGGCTGTCAGTGGCTGAATCGGTCCCAGTGGTTGATATCCTTCTTCTGCCCCCATTCTCCCTGCACACAGTCAGCATGCCCACACATACCAGTCACCAGAGGCCACAGATATTGGACAGTCAGAGGGTGGCAACATAGTACAGGACAGTCTGAGAACTATGGCGTCAGTGAGTGTAGACACTGGCCATAGTCATAGAGCTGGTGAGGTCCCACACAGGCAGACTGATAGCAGAGCTTGAAGGAGAATTGCTGGCCAGCCACCTCCTGTTGCAGGTGTCACATCATGGGTCACTCGCTGCATGTTTCAGGTTGTCATGGTGGCACAGGCACCTTCTGAGTGCAATACCAGACAGATGCTTAGGATTATGGATGCAGCACAGTTTGACATCTGTGACTACCTAAACCACATTGGTGATGCCCTGGATCATTTCAATGATGTAGTGGACAGACAGCGGGCTGAGACAGTGTCTATCTTTGAGCACATGTTGTCTGTGCTGGAACATCTGATCGGAGTTGGGCATTGGACATGTGGACGTAGGCCAGCAATACTATCTGTTGAGAGCCACATGGCCATGCACACTCACAATCCTGTAGTGGAAGTACCTACAGCTCTACAGAGGGAAGTGTGCTGTCCACACTATGATGTGGCAGGCCATGGGCACATGGTCTTGGGCGGTCTTGTGGGGGATACCGGCCTGGCAGACATCAGTCACCATCAGATACAAGCACCACATCTGACCTTGGGCATGGTGGTGCCCGTGCTACTCCTGGTAAAGCCAGTTCCAGTGTTCATGGCCAGAGAAGGTGGACTGTCCACTCTGCCAAGTATGGTCCACAGCTGTCCACCTTATACATCTGTAGGACTAGTGCTGGGATTGACTGTGTACAGGCATACACTCCAACACCACTGTCACATGCAGGTCACCAACAGACACACATGGCACCTCTCCATGGCCCATCTGACCAGCACCCCTTCCTGACTCACACACATGCTGTTAACTGTTTGGCACAGCATAGGCCTCTGGCACCCCCACACCACACCCTGTGCATGTGATGATACCTGTGTCAAATCCCTGTCATCCATGCCATCCATGTGTGGACCTGTATATATGTGTCTGATGCACAGGGTGACTATATAACTTTACATGTGTTTGTGTAGTGCAGTAGTGTTATGCCATGGCAGTTGTTGTGGGCCATGACAGGTACTGTATGCTAGCATGTGTCATGACTACACATCAAACATTGTGTAGCTTTGTTGCCTGATTGTACACTGGTAATAGTGTTACAGAATGACAGGTGTGTCACAGACCTGAGTATGTTTTTGTCCTAGGAGTCTGAGCAGTTCAACTATGGAGACATGGTGGCAATATAGCAGCACAGGGTGGCAAGGCAGCACAACAGAGATACAATGTCAGCAAGGTATGCCAGTATATGTGCATGACTCCCTAAGTGCATATGTGTAGAACAGTGTGTGTCAGGGACAATCGGCACAGTCAGCATCATCATGCTTTCATACCCTGTGACAAACTCTACTACCCTTGATACATGGCACCTGGATATTCTGCACATACAACTCTAGATGGCGGTGGGCATCAATTATAAAAGTCCAAGGTGCCCAAGGAAGCAGAAAACAAGCACTTTTAAAAACACAATTTTTTGCATGAAACCACAGCACATAGAAATCCCAATACACATGAGCCACACCAGCCACCAGGCAGAGAAGTTTCATTCCTCACACTATCAATAAGACAGAGGAATTGTCTGGTCTGCTGTTATATCATTGCACGCATTTTGTTACAGCAGTTGTATGGAAACACTGATGTGTTTAGGGTGGGGGCCAACTAGCCTATGCTCTGCTGGCATAGACAGTCATGCAACTGTCCTGTGACCCCAGTGTTTGGCATCCCCCGAAATACTGTTATGGAGTTTCCAGCCATGTGGCATAGTGGCTATTATGGGGCACACACTAGTGAACAGAGTACCTGCTGTCCAAGTGGCTGTTAGATCCATACAAGTAGCCCAGTAGCCCACCATAGATCTCTGCAAGTAGCCCTGTAGCACACTATATATAGCCCACTATATTCCCTTGCATACATGCGGCAGTTCCATACATATGCTGCCATATTGTAGTACCCATTACAAGTGGTATACAGGAGAGTGATTCACCTTGCAAATGCCACAGTTGACAGACCTGTAGTTTGGGGCTGACTCTGTCTGATGCATGCAGTCCACAGCCAATACATGGTAAGGTACAGGTTATGTGGGCTGGCTGGCATCATTTTTACTAATATGTATGCAAGTTGGAGCAAAGTGCCAGTCCTTAGGGACCTAGGTTGTCAGTGCATGGGCTATGCATTGTATCTTGGCCAAGGCCAGGGCATATTGGACATGCCTACATCTGCCTACAGGGACAGCCTCAGGGGCTTCCTCCTCTGAGTCCCCCTGTGGGCGCAGCTGTGGTGACCTAGGCACTGGTGGTGGGGCTGTGTATCCTTTCCCTTTACTGATCCTGCTGCAACTATTTTCGCAGGTTCATATTGTGTAGCATGGCACATACTGTGAACATCTGTGCACGTGTGGCTGGAGAGTACTGCAAGGCTCCACCAGATATATCAAAGCACTGGAACTGTGACTTCAACAGCCCAAACACACACTCTATGATGTTCCTAATTTGTGCGTGTGCCTCATTATAGAAGGTGCACTTTGGTGGGTGGGTGTGCATTTCTGTTGGGTGTCATCATCAACGGTTTCAGTGTGTAGCCACCATCCCCAAATAAATGATTATGTGGGATGTCCCCCATAGCAAACATCTGGTACAGCTGTGACGCATGCCAGATATGGGCATCACAATAATTGCCAGGGCTGCCAGCACACACTTTCATGATAATGTCCTGGGATTTGCACGCGACCAGACAGTTGATGGAGTGGTACCCCTTACAGTTGATGTAGATTCAATCCTGTTCACTGGGGGTTGCCTTGATGTGTACACAAGTGCAATCTATGGCACCAAATACCTCAGGTGAGTGTGCTACAAGGTAGAAGCATCACATACTGCTGGCCCTCTCCTCAGAGGTGTGGGGAAAACAAATATGCTCACTGACGTGAGAGCATGGCATCCAGGAACTGGTGGAGTACCCTGGAAGCAGATGCCTGTGAGACCCCCATCATGTCCCCAGTTGGTCTCTGGAAAGTGCCTGTACCTAGTATCCTAAGGGCTACACAAACCTTTGTTTTCACTGGGATGGGTTCCACTCTGTTGGCTCTGGGTCTGAGTTGTGGGCAGCAGAGCTCAGTGAGTTCTTGTAGTATGTTCCTATCCACCCTGAACACTCTACAATCTCCAGCTCATGTAGCTCCTGGTAGGTTACCCTGGGCCTGAACATTCTTCTCCTTCTACGTCTAGGCCTATGGTCAGCATCAGCAGCAGGTGCATTGACCTCAGCTTCTAGCACATACATATGTAAAGACCTGCAGCAGCCCCTAGCGTTATCTCAGTTAAAATTCTCAAGTTGGTACTCCAGTGGTGCACAGTATGGGGGAAAGTCAGATTGTAGGGTGTGTGCATACTTTATAGTGCTCTGCTGTAGGTGTAGAGTGTGATTGGCTACCTGTGATGCATTCCACCTGCCAAGTACCTCATTAAATGGTTTAACGGCCCTTGTGTAAGTGAAACAGGGGTCATCAGTAATTAATATATTATTAGCTTTCTCAGACAATTTTTTTTGAGATCCTTCCTTGCTGAACACTGCAGCTTGCTGTACATACCCGTGCCACATGGATAAACAAGGCTTAGCAGTGATACGACATGCCGCCATGGAAGGTCACACTCAGCATGACTGTGTGCCATGCAAACATGCTCAAATACACTCAAACCCACTGAAACACACACCAAGAATGTAAACAATGCTTAGCAGTCACAGGACACACTCCCCTGCTGACCAGAGTGGCGTGTCATGCAAACAGGCACCGCTGAGATACAATGAGCTTAAAAGTTTATGGACACACCCCCTGTTGATGTCAGCTACCTCTTCTGTGGACACCAACATGGCTCTGTCCCTGCACTGATGGGATTTGCGGACACATATACCCATTTGTGATATTCAGTAATCTCAGCTCATTTGCATGCAGATCCATGCACAATACCTGGAAATTACACAGTTTCAGGCCCTGCCTTGTTAGCAACCACAGCAGTGTTACATTGTACATACCCCACACAGGGTCCTATAATGCATTAATGTTGCATACTCACAAATTCTGGTTTTTACAATCTTTTTATATATATTTTTTTTCATAACGGCATGGCTCCACACTGAGGAATGCTGCACAAACATACCCAGGGTATTAAAAAAAAAATTACTTTACATTATTTTCCATATGGTTTTGGACACACAGTGGTTAGTTTTGCACATATTTGTGTCCTCTATGCTATTTCTGCCACTGTAAGTACACTTTTACAGCCACTGTTGTCATTTTTGCATCCTGTACACAGAATTTTTTCATGTACATTAAAACACAGGGTCTGCACGACTGCCTATCTGCTTGCTGGATCACTCTATCTGCCTCATTTGCATGCATTTCACCTGCTTATGAGGTGACTTGCATGTCACGAAGAGTTCAGTGTTCACATGCTCATGCACACCCGTCAGCTCCATTTACTGGCTCGCACATCTGATTACTTTCATGTAAGCAGTGTGCCACTATGCCTAAGCAGAACATAAGTCCATGTAGGCTTTATTAACTTCTCCTTTTATCTATATTTGTTTGAGTACCAAATCTAAAGGAGTTGTTGTTGTTGTTGTTGTGTCTTTCGGCTTATCCCGGTTAGGGGTCGCCACAGCGGAACTCCAGTCTGCTAATGTTTGGTAGTGGATTTTTACATGCCGAGTTACCAGCCTAGATGCACAACCTTCAATGAAGGCATGCCCATTCATGCATGCCTCCACACAGAAGATGCTCTAGCTGAGAATCGAACGTGGCGTCTTGCTGTGAGATGACAATGCTACAATGTGTATAATTAAGAAAGTTTGAATATTTTAAATTGTATCTATCTCTTAGATTCATTGTATTTATGAAATAATTTAATTGTTTGGCAGTGGCAGATATTCTAGGTTTTTTATATTTGATAGTATCTCTTTCTGATAAAATTCAATTTACATCTCCAGCCAACAAAATTTCCCCTTTGGAATATAAAGTTATGAGACCAAAATATTTTTTGCCACCTTAGTACCAGTTACAGGAATCCAGTAAGCATTCACAAATGTGTCATTTTGTTATGGATTTCAACTACTACCACTCCTGGACATCCTCTATCAACAGGCTTTACAACAAAAGGAAGAAACTGTTGTCCAAGGGTAAAAAGGAACAAATTCCAAACTGGAAAATCTCCCTCCTTAGCCTCAACAAGCAAATTGGATTACTAGTGAAAACCTCCAAAGCCAATTATGAATTGAAACTAGCCTCCAAAATAAAGGGAAACCACAAAACCTTCTTCAGTTGAATCAGGAACCTCCATGGCAAAGCCCAGGTTAGTTCCAAATTAGTCCTTAACAGTATCAGTTACACTAATCCTGTTGACTTAGCCAACCTGCTAGGAGATAGGTTCAGCATTAACTTCACCCCTTGTCCCCCCAAAGGCCCTTTTGACATCCTTGATACTTTTCCTGCACCTCTCATCTCCATAGCACAAGTGTTAAAGGCCCTATCCAAGACAAAGAGCACAGCTTCTATGGGACCTTATAGTATCCCAGTCTGTATTCTGAACCCTCTTCAGTAAGAACTGGCTTCACCATTGAGCCCCCTATTCAACCAAAGCCTAAGTCCAGGCTTCATTCCAGCAGAGTGGAGAACTGCCATTGTCATCCCCTTTCACAAAGGTGGTGCCACTACTAACCCTGGAAACTATTTCCCCATTAACTTGACAAGTCTGATCTGTAAAGCCATGGAGCATATTATTATGGATCTCACAAACAAGTAGATCTCCAAGCACTTGACCCCACCCAGTTCAGGTTCATCAAGGGCAGATCTTGCCTGTTGAACCTAGCTGACTTCTTTGAGATGGTACCAAGGCCCTGGATGAGGGAACATCAATACATAGAGCTTACCTTGACTTGGCCAAGGCCTTTGACACAATCCCCCACTCGGGCATTATCAAAAAGCTAACACAACTTGGCGTAAATCCCTATCTCATCAGGTGGGTGGCCAACTGACGGACTGACAGGACCCTCAAGGTCAAAATAGACACCTCCACCTCCGATAGCAGACCTGTCACTAATGGAGTTCCCTAGGGATCTATCCCAGGACCCCTACTGTTTGGCATCTTCTTCTCAGAGGTTTGGGCAAAAACAAAAGGCCTGTGGCTGACCAAGTTTGCAGAAGACTGTAAGTCGGGTGCTGTCATTGACTCCCCAAATGATGTTAATGTACTGCAAGAGGGTCTCACGGCAACTAATGACTGGTGCCAAAGTCATGGCCTCAAGCTAAATGCAAAAAATATATTATAGGTTCATAGGTTCATAGGATGATACTAGGCGATTGGCCCAGAGGCCCTTATAAGCCTAGCCAAGAATTTCACCCATGTTCCCAAAAAGTCAGCACCTGTTTTCCCTGTCCAGCAGGGACACAGGTGGAATCCCAGTGTATATTTTCTGTTTCCCATCCAGTTGTCCAGGTTCCTCTTAAAGAGGGCTAGTTAGGTACTCTGCTTGACTTGGAGAGGAAGACTATTTCACAGATGGAGGAGTCATTGGGACACAAACCTGTCCTGCCAACAAGTTCTATTAATGTTGCAGACCAGGTTGAGACCTTGCGTGCAGGCTGTGTGAGTGGAGTTTGACTTATGGATATGCAGCAACTGCATCAAGGCTGAGTCTTAGACAGCCTTGTATGCCAGACACAGATCATCTCTGAGCAGTCTGCATGAGATTGAGTAGAGTGACAGGGTTTTTAGCTTATCTGTATAGGATAGATGTTTGACACGCTGGATTTTTGTGGTCAGGAACCTCTGTGGTCTCTCCAACTGCTGTATGTGCTTGGCAAGGTACATGTTGAAGGGAGCATTGTACTCGATAATGGGTCTGATATAGGAGGAGTATGGGATGTTATGATCTCCTTATTCCTGGATGAAATACCCTTACTTATGTGGTGGGCCATGTAGAAAGCCTTCCGTACAACAGAGGCAACGTGGTGGTCAAAAGTCAGGTTGCTATCAACCTGGGTGCCCAAGTCCCTCACGACTGATTGCATGCTTAGTACATTGTTGTTAATGTGATAATTAGTGGGGACACCATTTTCCCCTAAGGGGATAATGATGCATTTGTTGGCATTCAGTTTGAGGACATGCTTCTGGCACCAGTCATTAGTTTGGTTAAGGCTCTCTTGGAAGATGTTCACATCACTAGTGGAATTTATGACAGTGCCCAGCTTGCAGTCATCTGCAAACTTGGTCAGCCACAGACCACTGGTTTTGGCTTGCACCTCAGAAAAGTATATCCCAAACAGTAGAGGCCCCAAGAATGATCCTTGGGGAATGCTGCTTGTTACAGATCTACCACTAGAGGTGGCGTCCCCTATTTTGACAGAGTGGGGTCTATCAGTGAGCCAATCTGATAACATATGGGTTAATGCCTAGCTGGGAGAGTTTATCTATTATGCCTGAGTGGGGAATAATGTCAAAGGCTTTGGCTAGGGCAAGGTAGGTGGTGTGCACTGTCTTGCCCTCATCCATTGCTTTGGTGACTGTTTTGAAGAAGGCAACCAAGTTTAACGGGCATGATCTCCCTTTCACAAAACCAAACTGTGTGGTATCAAGCATTTGGAGGTTGCCAATGTCCTTGTTTATAAGGTCTATGATAATGTTTTCCATGGGTTTGCAGATCAGGCTAGTTAGGCTGATTGGCCTATAATTGCCTGGGTCAGTGGACACTCCTCCTTTGTGCAGAGGGATGACAGTGGCTGTCCTCCATTCTGCTTGGATGAAGCTGGTGCACAGAGTTTGGTTAAATAGGGTGCCTAGAGGTGCTGAGAGCTCTTGCCTGAGCAAATGTAGGACACAGCCAGGGATGTTGTTGGGTCCCATGTAGGCTGTGTTTTTTGCTTTTGAGAGGGCATTACTAACCTGCTCTCTGGTGATGAGGGGAGGGGGGCAGGTGCTGGGGATGCCTTGGTTTACTGATGAGAGACAGGGGAGTGAAGTTTTCACTGGACTTGTCGGCCAGCAGGTTGGCCATATATATGGCATTTGTGTATGTGGTATTCTTGACCACCAATTCAGAGAAGATTTGGGAGTTACTTTTGAGATTGTGAACATATGTGAAAAAGGCTTTGTGATTGTCCTTAGTGGATGTGGCCAATTTGGACTTGAAGATAGCCTTAGAGGATTTCACCAGTGACCGTATTTGCTTCTTCAGACAAAGGAGAGATTGCTTTCAAATTGGCACCTGCTCCTGCTTGGTCCTGGACAGCAGTTTTTTTCCTTTTATTATAGAGTCTGTTTATTGTTGCTGTCCACCAGACAGGTTTACTCTTCCTTGAGGAAGATGATTTGGTTCTGTCAGGTATTACTGAGTCCATGCCACTATATAGGTGCTCATACATTTTATTAGTGTATACTTGAACATTAGTACTTGATTCAGTTGAAGAGATGGTGGCTGTGAAGCTGCATATACCTGCTCTCAGGAGGTTGTAGTCAGCTTTGAAAAAGTTTTTTTGTTTGACCCTGGCAAGAGGGGGTCAGGGGAGATGGTGACTTTGAAAGTGATTGCTTTATGGTTGGATCTTACCAAGGAGGATGACACTATAGGGATGCTATAGTGGCTACTCATGTTGGTTAGTACCAGGTGAAGGATATTTTCACCTCTTGTGGGGTGTTAAACAGCTGATCCAATGCTTTGGCATTGTCAAAGTCGAGAAATCTCTGGGTGTTCATGTTTGAGCTAGAATAATTCTTCCACTCTATGGTTGGATAGTTAAAGTCACCCAGGATCAGGGTGGTGGGTTGAATCTTGATGGATTTAAGTAAGTCCAGATAGGCTGAGTGGGCTGCCTGAGTTATGATTGGGGGTCTGAAGCTAGCTATGATTTGAATAGATGTTTTGTCAATAGTTAACTGTGCCTAGAGTGTCTACCGTGTGCCATACTGTTTGACCAGCCTGGAGGTGTGTATGTCTTTGATAACTACTGAAACTCCACCTTCTTTGGCTTTGTAGCCCTCTGTTTGGTGTCTGAAAGTATGGTAAGACAAGTAACCTGGTAAGGATTGGGTGCTGTTTGCAGCTTTGAATCAGGTTTCAGTGACTGCACAAATGTCAGCAACTTCCAAGGTGTGGAATGCTTGCAATCAGTGCAGTTTCATGTTAAGACATTTAAATTTTGTTTAGAAGAATGTTTCACCTCTGGCATCATACCATTTGGCAGAAACATGGCTCCTACTGATTACCACATCAATGGCAGCCCCATAAACACACAACATGTAGTGAGAGACATGGGTACTCAGGTTGCTAACAATCTCACATTCGACCATCATGTCACGAAAGTGGTCAGAACAGCCTTTTACTTGGTTCATCTCATGAGTAAAGGGATTGCATCTAGAAAAAAGGAGGTTATTACCTCTCTACACTCCTCCTTAATTAGACCAATAATTGAGTATAACACCCCATTTGGTATTTACCTCTCCAAACATCTGCACCAACTGGAAACGCAACAGAAATACTTCACAAAGAGAATCCATGGCCTCCAACATCAGTCCTATGTGGACAGGCTCAAATCACTATCTCTTTACTCAGTATCCTACATATTGCCCAGAGGTAATCTGTGTCTCGCCTACAAGGCAATCTCAGACTGTGCCCTACTAGAGATGCTCCATAGCCATAAGTCTAACTCCTCGCACATTACCCACTCAAAAGCCCTGAATCTAATATGTGACATCACCAAAACTTGCTGGAGAGACAGGTTTGTCTCCTAGAGGCTGCCCCATCTCTGGAATAGACTTCCAGTTACATCATGCGCAGCCTTGATGAGTGGATGGGAAGCCACAAATTTGTCCCAGGGGATCCACCAGTGTCCCTCATTGACAGGGGTGACAAGTGCTGACTGAGGTTTCTTTTTGGGGAAAAACTCTTGGCCTGGCTTGTAATGGCCCCAGGGCCATTAGCCTAGTAACCTCCTATGATCCTAACATACCATTTTTTATCAGAATAAGTTTCAGTTGCTCTAGGCATGGTCAGAGGTTTCTTCCAAAGTATGAGAATGCCTCTCCATTTTTAATTATAGTGCAGGTCCACAAGTATTGAGTAATCTTTCAGTAACAACCTGTCTAAATTCTTTATGAACAAATGTGTCTCTTGTAAGAAAACAATATGAGCTTTATTTATTTTTAAAGATTTAATCAAACTACCTCTATTCGTAGGGTTATTAAAAAATAATATTCAAGGAAATATGTTTGTATATTAATATTTTTAAAATAAAACAGCTCTAGTAAAATAAAATTATAGTTTTGATTCAGTAAGCTGTAATTAATAATAACCTATTTTGTTATGAACAAAATATTAAGCTTAACTATTAATAAACTAATTGCAAAAATATTTAGACTCCCCCTAACATGGAATAGAATATTCCTGGTTTGATGAAGTAATCATACAGAACACTCTCATTCATCACCCTATTACTACCCAAACACATTCTATTGTTTCTACCTCTAAAATTTAAATATTTCTCAATATATTTTGGAATTTAAAGCTCTCTTTTAAGTATCGATCTCTTTTTATAAATCTAACTGCAAGATAAAATTTAAATTCTAATCTTATTGTTTATATAGCAATTAAATATCTAATAATGAAATAAGCTTCTCAGTGAAATTGTAATTATAGGTTTGAATTACCTAATAATTTTATTTTATATTTATATATATATATATATATATATATATATATGGATTCACTTCAGAAGCTCGAATTTACAAAATCTCGAACTGCAAATAACCGAAACCAAAAGATCGAGTTTCGTAAACTCGAACTTCTGAAGTGAAACCAAAAAAAAAAAAAAAAAAAAAGACAAACTTCGCTTTTGCAGGGGCTTCCCCTGCACTCTATAGGGGCTGTGCCCCACACCCCCCTACTTAAATATACCAACTCCAAGATCGTGCTACAGTGGGGAAATGGGAAATCTCCCGTCTTGCGCTGTATGAGGAAGCGCAAGACAGGAGATTTCTCATTTCCTGTCAACACCGCAAAAGAAATAAAACATTACGTACACACAGAGCGTACAAGAATCCTTGCCTCTGTGTGCACGCAATGTATTAAGGTAAGTAAACTCTTATTTTTAAACACTACACATATTCGATTTACTGAAATCTCGATCATATGGTCTCGACCATATGAAATTCGAGATTTCAGTAATTCGATTATGTGAAGTGTTCCCATATATATATATATATATATATATATATATATATATATATATATATATATATATATATGTATCTTTTTTCCTTCTCTTCTCCCATTTCTTAATTTTGTAATCCTAAAACAATAACAGTCCCTGGTATTCATGAAGCTCAGCACAAGGACGGTTTTAGCCTTGCACCGAGCGTCCTCCTTAGAGATGGTGCAGTAGCACCATATGAATATTTATGAGGGCACGCTGTTGCATCCTCTACGTGCACAGGAAATGTGTGCGAGTGTAGGAGGCATGTTTAAGCATGGCACAGAGGCTTAAACATGCCCCCACAGTTGCACAACCTACAATGCTTACTATTAGAGCCCGCCCCTAATAGTAAGCAATTAATTCAATGTCCATGGATACTGAAATGTATGCAAAGCATACAAGAGTGTCCACGAACACTGAAATAAAATCAAAGTAGTAAACACACAAGCACATAGTGGAATGTTGAGCCCCTGTCCCTAGAACTATTACATTTAAATTCCCCATGTCCCTATTTTACATTTGTATTGCTTCGTTATTGAAAGTGTAAGCGAAGCGCAGTGTGTTCATGTGTCGCTGCCCTTTGCTTAGTGTAGCTTATATGTCAAAATCATCCAAATAGAAAAAAAACATGGAGATTCAATGTTAACGTCAGTAGTGTAGTGGTTAGTGCATCTGCCTCATAAATAGCCCTTCATGGTTTGAGTCCCACTGCAGCACCTATCATTTTCCATGTGGAATGTGTATATGAACATATTTTTACATATTTTTGCTGTATAACCTACATAATAACATGTAAATGTGAACTGGAGTACTGCATTAAATGTTTAACTAATTTCATTTAATTAAAGTGGTAGTGTCATAATGAATAAGGCACCAGTAAGCAGGTGTAAGCACAAATAAGCAGTAGTTAACACATATAAGTACTAGTAAGCATGTTTAAGTGCATTTGTGTGGGTGTAAGCAGTGCCTACACACATTAAGCATAGTAGAAGCTAACTGAATTTAAGAAACTGTAATCAGAGGTTAGCACAGCTTACCATCGCGCAAACCCACACGCACCCGCTCACAACTGCTTAAACGTTCTTTAATCAATCTGTATCCAATGGCCCGTGTTCTGCCCACACAACAAAATAAATGGCCTCTGCAAAGGTTAAACCCAGAACCCTGCACGCCACAGCCAATGTGATTTACCACTAAGCTATGACAGATATACATAAATCTGATGTTATCACAAACATATCATCCAGCACAGTCATGCAACAGCATAGGAAATGTATATAATTATGTAGATGTATGTGCATGTGTATGTACAGATACGTCATGACAATAAAGCATACAAAAAGAATGAGAAGGAAAACAACAGCAACTCCTGTATTATTTATTGCTGTCATCTTATATCATATCAAGCTGGGCAGGGGTGAGCAAATCACTGCTACCCAAACCACAGGCAGGATACTACCAGTGGGAGTAACATTGTTGATCTGCTAAGTCTACTTTACAAACAATTACAGGGTAGTCCCTGGTGGGACTGCCCAAAAATTGCTAAGATGTTTGGACTTCCGACCATTACACAAGCAAGGGCAGGTATGTTTAAGGACTAAATGGTGGGAGAGCCTGACGATACATGGATTATGGCAACATATGTGTAGGGTCCCTAATGCTGGGGAGAGGGCAATGTGTAGAGGTGTGTTATGGCTGCGATAGCAACTGAACAATGGATGGTTTGTGTGTATGTTGAACTCGGATGGGGTGGAGGAACCATGGCTATGAAATTATGGATCCAGGCATGTCAGGTTTGAATGGCCCGGGTCTAATTGGACTGCCTCGTGGAGGTCAGTGAGTTTGTTATAAGTATATATGCATACACACATACATACATCTGTATGTAGAAGTACATTCCCTGCACCACATTCATTCCTTTTGCAGACATAAATAACATGAAATTGCCCCTACAAACCTCGACAGTAGATAGAATAATAGGTTGTGCATAACCATAAATGTAATAGGTTCATAGGTAGGTAGTAGGCTATCTGCCCAAGGGCATGTATAAGCCTAGCCAAGGTCTGTTGGCGTACACCACCCCATTGATCGATTTACTGAGCCTCTGTCAAGCAGAGCTATAGAACTGATCCCAGTATGTCCTAATCGTTGCCCCCCCAATTATATTTGGCTTTGGCTAGACTTCTTACATTAAGAGGTTGAGAGGTATGATTCTCATGTATGTTTAGTTGTGTTGTTTGGCCATTAAGGCTCAAGTCATGACTGAATAGAGTCCTGACTCATTGGAACAGTCTGCATACTCGGTTAACAGATGTTAAATAAAATAAACATTTATGTATAGTGCATTACAGAAAAGACGGTGACCCTCTTCTCTGCACTGTAGCTTATATATCTGGACTCAATAACATGCAAAATGCATGGCCTTTGTAACAGTGCAGGTCTTACTTAGACTGTCATGAAATGCTTGTTATCTATCTATCTATCTATATATATATATATATATATATATATATATATATATACACATATATATATATATATATATATATATATATATATATACATATACTCTCATTTCTTTGAGACATTTGGCACGATTTTGCTGGGATATACAATTCCAAGGCAAAATAAGTTGTTTTGTTTCCATTGTATATTGCAGTACAGATAGAGGGAAGGGATGAATCTGCAAAAGTGTGTATTTTGTTTGAAATCAGTGCTGTTCTCTAAAAAAATAAAATGTGAGGACTTTCTCCCTATGAAATAGTGGAATCATTCCTGTGATTTGCTGACTACGTCAATGCCAATCACTAAACCGGTCTTATTTGTAATATAATTTCGCCAAACTCATACATTATTAGTTTTCATGTGTAACGTGTGCATTATCACATAGTCATAGTTATTAATTTATTGTAGTGTCTTGTTAATGGGAGTAGCGAAGTAATGAAGTATAGAGTCTAATCTTGAAATAAAGACATGTGTGTCCCAGGTGGCACAACCCAAAAATTGGGAATAGTGTCCTATTGGTCACTCATTTCACCAATGTTTGTGGACTAAAAGGTTGGCATGTCAGGGGATATGTGGAGTTAGTCAACCCATGGGAGGGGTCTACAGGAGTAGGAAGTGGTCAATGTGTAGTGGTGTGGATACACCGTGTATCCAACTGGAGAATGGATGACTGCTGTGTCAGTGAAGTGTTGGGGAGGGTGTTTGGGGAACTAGGATCCATGGGTATATGGTTATATATGGAAATGAAGCAGCACAGCAATAGTGTATTGGTTAGAGCATCTGCACAATGAACAGACGTTTCTGGTTTGAATCCCACTGCAGCACATTCCATTTTCCATTGGAAATCTGTATATGAACATATTTTGACATCCGTCTGCTATATAACCTGCATAATAACTGGAGTGAAGTGTCAGTGTCATAATGAATAAGGCACTAGTAAGCAGGTATAAGCATAAATAAGCAGTAGTAAGCATATGTAATGACTAGTTAGCGTGTTTGCATGTCGGGATGCAGTGCTAACAGCCGGTTACAGTTTCTCACACTCAGTTAGCTTCTAGATTACTTAACCTGTGTAGGCAGTGCTAACTCCCATGCAAACAGGCTGAAACCTGCCTACTGCTGCTTAAAAGTGCTTACTCCTGCTTGCCCACGCGCGAACAGGAGTAGACATGCTTATTGACAGAAGGTGGTGAAAAGGGGCATAAAGAAGGAAAGACAGTAGGCAAAATAGCTACGGATGTGCAGGAAAGGTGTAGGGGAGGTCCATACCAGCCCATGTCTTCTACAAATGTGCTGCTGCTCGGTGCCACCTGCATTGATAGCATGATACAGGTATTCCTTGGTGTCAGTGACATCTGTCCATACAGGGCATGTGTGTAAGGCATTGTATATCCTTTGTGGATCAAATTTGATGGCACCACATATGTTGCAGGCATCCAGTGAGGAACATAGTGATGGTGCATTGTCCGCAATTATGTGCCTATTGTACTGGTGGACAGGGTGCCATGCCCTCTGCAGCCCACTACAATCACACCATGCTTACTATCTGATAACAATATGCAGGGTACTAGGAATGTAGCAGCAGTCATCTAGGCAAGTGTGTTTCTGTATGAGACATGGGTTCAGACTGCAGTCCGGGTAATATTAGGGTTGCTTACTTTGTTCACCAGGCCTTTTATCAAATGTAGGGTTATGGCTTGCCAACCCAGTATCTTGGCTGATTGATATCTATAATCCTCATCAGGTGGACATTATGACATATAATATGGCCACCATATAGCAAAAGTACAAGACCCACTCCTCAACAAGTCCAGTTGGGAGACACTCACAGCCACCTCCACATAGGATTTGACTGAGAAACACACACAAACACACACACCTGCCATGTCTCGGAATAGAACTCCTACTTAACTAGTTCATCACACTAGAGCATTACACAGTTATAGCATGCACTATAGAGATTACTGGGCTACAAGGTTCCCAGATGTGTATTTCCAGGTGAGTGACATCAGCAGCCTAATCCTGAATGCCTTGGCAACATTGGGTATGTGAATTATATGGAGTGTGACTACTTTAAAAGCATTGTTCTTTACTCAGGCAGAGACAGATGGACGAACACACACACACAGTTGCCAGGTCTGGGATTAGAACATCTAACTAACTACTTTACCACACTACAGCAGTACGCAGTTACAGGACATGCTACAGAGATTACTGGATTAAAGCATCCCCAGAGGTGTATATCTACGTGGGTGACAGCAAGATTGGCAAAGTAGAGCCAATGAATTGTAGTGAGGGTGACTAGCCAAACATACAGTGCTCTCCACACAGGCATAGGAACAAATACAAAAGCATCCCCAAATCCCATGTGTGGGACTAGAACCCCTACCAGAGTTCTATATCACACTACACTGTTATAGCACACACCACAGAGATTGCTGGAGTACTCATTTCTCCAAAGGTGTACTCCCCAGTGATTGACATCAGCAGGATTGCCAATGTAGGGCATTTGAATTGTGTTGAGTGTGACTAACCTAAATTGTCACAATTAGTCTATATGCATTAACTGCTGTCCTGGCCGGACCAAAATAACTCATCTTTGCACGTCATGAACCCAGGACCCTGTATATCATAGTCACAGTAACTAACCACTAAGCCATCACAACAGTACATGAGACTGAGGTTTCGCCACAGTAATCCCACCATAGGCTAATCAAAGTGAACATGTGAAAGAAATGTATATACAGTTGTCCATAAAAGACCTTTCCAATGCCAACTTCATGCTACTCAAAGCAGATGTGACAATGTTTGTAACACCCATGGAAACAGGAGCTGACAGTTCTACTAATGAATCTTGCACGAAGGTACTGTATGAGCACATCCACTTGTGCATGATTCCTGATATCCCACATGGAACCACAACGCTCACCTCCCAAATAAGCAGGCCAGTCTGGTGGTCTCCTGCCATTAACAGAGTATACAACAGAAGGTAGACACTGTTGAAGCAAAATGAAAACTCCAAGGATGCAAACAACTCCCTTACCAGCCACAGTAAGATGATGAGATCCCTCATGGACTCCTCTAAAGCTGGTTATGTAACTAAAATCACCACAGATTCCATAGACAACCACACAGCATTCTATAGTTATGTCCAGAATCTAACTGGCAATGCTGAGAAGTGTTCAGAGCTATGACAGAAGGGGATTACACAGACTGCTCCCATGGATTGTGCCAATATCCTGGCAGATTTGTTTAGTGCCACAGTTACCCCCTCTCACCCCCAAAAGGGTCCATGGCAATATGAACAGAGTTCCATTGGCCAGTAATCATGGCCACACAGGCAGTAACCGCACTATCCACAGCTAAGAATACATCATCCATGGGATCAGACTGTCATGTGTAATCACAACTTTGCATCAGACCTGGTGCCCACTGAGTGGCGCACAGCTGCAGTTATTCCACTCCACAAGGGGGGATCCACCTTGGATCCCTGGAACTACTGTCACAGCAGTCTGACGAGCCTGATTTGCATGGCCATGGAATGCATTATCAGGGAGGTTTGGAACACGGACATTGGCAACCCTCAAACACTGGACCCCACACAGATTGGGCTCATGGAGGGCCACTCTTGCCTCCTGAAACTGATTGTCTGCTTTGACTCAGTCTGCATAGCTGTTGAAGAGGGTAAGGCAGTGCACAACACCTGTGTGGACCTCTCCAAGCCCTTCAATACCATACACCAGTCTGGAAACATAGATTAACATACTAATCCGTCCATACATCCCTATGCCACTTAATGGTGTGCCACATGGCTTACTGACAGGACCCAAACTGTAGGTGTAACCATCTCCAAAGCCATCCCCAGACAAGTTACAGGTGGAGTACCTCAGGGTTCAGTCCTGGGACCACTGTTGTTTGAAATCTACATCTCTGTAGTACAGGCCAACAGTACGGGACTCTGGCTAAAAAAGGTAACAGATGAATGCAAAATGGGAGACATTATGTGCCTGACTGCACTGCATGATATGTTACTGATACCAGCCTGACATCATACAGGTGGGATGGGGTACTGTCAACATCTTGTGGCCTTGTTGTGTAAGGTCCTGGTTATGGGATCTGCAACAGGTGGTAGTGTATTGCAGGACAGACATGTTTAGCTGTGGGGGGAATACCTATTCGTGCATGATGTATGTTGTTTGTGCCTGTCAACCCCATTCATGGTATGTGTGGACATATACGTGTCTGCTATGTTCCCACCTTATATACAGATGTATGTCCGTATATACCTATATAGATATAAATATCTGCTCACGCATATGTGTATATATATATATATATATATATATATATATATATATATATATATATATATATTTGTATCTGTGTAGACATTAATATATTCTCACACATACATCTATATGTTGGAATACATTATCTGTACTGTTGAATGACTGGGCTGGATGATATGTTTGTGAATACAGCAGGGTCATGCATATCTGAGGTGGCTTAGAGGTAAATCACTTTGGCAATGGTGTGTATGGTCCTTGGTTCAAGCCTACAAGAAGTTGTTTATTTTGTTGTAAGGCAGAATAAGCGCCAACGGATACACAGTGATTAAGGCACTGTAAAGCAGTTATAAGCATGTTGTCAGGCATGGCATGTCCATTGTGAGTCACATGTGAAGGCACCATAGGTGGTGCAGGTGTCCATTGGGGAACATGGTGGAGGTGCACTGTGTGCATGTACGTGCATACTGGACAGATGGCCAGGGTGACATGCCACTGTAGCCCGCTGCTATCACTGCATAGTTACTATCAGTGGCCAATATTCAGTGTACTACCCACATATTGGCTGTTGCCTAGGCATGTGTGTGCGTATGACACATGGGTTAAGTGTGTGCTCTGGGTAATAGTGGGGTTGCTAACTGTGATTGGCTAACCTTGATGTCACTTGTATGGGTATGGCTTTGCACCCCAGATGCACACCTAATGTACAACTGTTATCCCTGTATGGTTGACATTGTGATATAAAATTCAACCAACATACAAAATATGCAAAACCCCCTCCGCATTGCCCACAGGTGTCACACACTTACAGCCACCACTACAAAGGATACAAGTCACACACACACACACACACACACACACACACACACACACACACCTGTCATCTGTGGTATTCAAAACCCTAGTTCCTCATCTGTGATGAATTATGTTACTCATATAATCTATTAAACCATCTTAGCTATCTAAGAGAATTTCCCTTTTCTCTCTCCGTACTCTCCTTCTTCTACCCCTTTATATTAGCTCTAGCTTCCATTATCAGAACTGTAACCTCCGTTCTCAGCCTCTGCTGATTTTTACCTAACCTGCCCTTCTCTTATCTAATTCTTCCTCTCTTTCTTTATAAATGATCTTCCCTAACCTGTTTTCTCTTTCTATACCCTAATTTCTCTTATATGTTTATTTTTTTTTCTCCATTTATAGTTTCCCTCCACCTCCCACGTTGTTGTTGACTTTATCTTATCCCAATATAAA
This sequence comes from Protopterus annectens, assembly GCF_019279795.1. Taxonomy (NCBI): domain Eukaryota; kingdom Metazoa; phylum Chordata; order Ceratodontiformes; family Protopteridae; genus Protopterus; species Protopterus annectens. The sequence goes on from NC_056737.1 coordinate 126,603,983, forward strand.
CTTACTTTGAACCTTTTTTCATTATGGAACCTATTAGTAGTTGTCTTTTTATTTTTGTTAAATTGCTTAATATCTCTGTAAATATTACCTTACTCAGACCATTCTCTTAAATATGTAACCTGTGTGTATTTTTCTTTTGATTTTGTTAATTGCTAAATATTACTGTATACTGCATTTTAAATGTTTATCAGCTTGGAATTTTTCTCCCCGGGCTTCCGCTAAAAATGGATATGTATCCAGTTGAACCTTCCCAGTTAACAAATGTAAAATAAATAAATAAATAGTTCATTATACTACAGCAGTACACAGTCATAGTACGCACCACAGACATTACTGAAGTACCTCTTCCCCAAAGGTGTATTTCACAATGAATTACATTAGCAGGATTACCAAAATAGGGCATTGCAAGTGTACTGCGAGTTTTACATTTCTTTTAAAAGTGTTCACCTGCTGGTTACTGTTGCAAAAACACATTTACACCTGCCTCATTCTGGCCTAAACAAAGTTATTAACAACCCTAGCAGGTCTTGAACCCTGGACCATGCACATGATAGTCACTGGACTTACCACTAAGCTATCTGCATTACATGCATGTTTCATGGTTTTTAGAACACACCGTTTACTACAGGTATTCCACAGTACTGAAAACACATGGGACAGTCACTTTGTGTACATATGTACAGTACCTTTTAATGTACTGTACTTTGTGAAACAACATAGACAAGTCTACATATGTACAACTGTTTTAAATACATACTAAAGATATATATATATATATATATATATATATATATATATATATATATATATATATATATATGCATTTCTGTGATGTGTACATACACACATATATGTATGTATGTATATATATATATATATATATATATATATATATATATATATATATATATACACACACAAACACATGTATAGCCATATATATAAACATCTCTGAACACCCTTTGTGACACAGAAGGATTTTGAAGGAATTGAAGTGTACACAGAGCACAGGCAACTCTTGTATTATAACATTCTAATTTTAATTAGTACACCAGAGAAGGGATGGTTGTTGTGTATGTGGAGTTTGGGGTGGGGACAGATGGGTAACGAAATACACCCCAGGGATCGAGGAGTTTGGGGAGAATGATGGGCAAGGAAATACACCCCGTGGATCACTTCTGTGTCACTGCTCGACAGTGGCACAGGAAAATAACATACCCAACAGTAGTCATTCTTGACTGTCTATTCTTTTGTATTCCTACTTATGTCATATTCTGTAGACTGCACTCACCACAGATGACTACCATGGTGTGCAGTATGTTAAAAGATATAACACATGTGTATGCCTGGCTACAGGTTAGTCACACACACACAAACACACAGACACTTGCCAGTATTGTGCTTACAGGTCTTGCCTATGTAAAGGTTACTAGTAGAGTGGTAAGCAGTTGGGGGATGTGGCACAGAACCCATACAATCACAGTTAATCTGATTCTGCATCTGAGCTTGGTGACATCACAGGAATGATTACTTGGAGTGGGGAGGGGGGAAAAGGGTGGTTCAGCAGATGACAAGGATAAAGGCCAGTGCAAAATGTGGTTTCTCTTTGGAAAGCAGTAAAATCCACTCTCATGACAGGATGCAGACACAAATACATGCACACACACTTGCCTTTGGTGGGATCAGTCTTCTGCCTACCTACAGAGCCCTATTACAGTACCGTGCAGTTAAGAGACATGCCACAGAGGTTACACAATTCCAGGCATTCAGAATGCCCTTCTAAGATTGAGGACATCAACAGAGATACTGACAGTAAAGATGTACATAGCTGTAAACCTGTGTGTTTAAAGTAAGAGTCCATTACAACCTGTATGCATAAACAAGACACATCATCTGCAGGTAAGACATAGGCAGGCCTGAGAGGTGTATTTGTAGCACAACAAGCCCTGTACTGGAGTATGTCCATCTATGGAATAGACTACTACTATCACTATACAGGGTTACAGTGGGCATGCTCATACACTTAGAATCACAGGACTTACTTGGATGCATTGACTCCAATTACACAAGGTGACTGTGGGCATGCTCATACACTTAGTAGCACAGGGCTGTTTTGGATGCACTCTGATTCTAACTACAGAAGGCCACAGTGGGCATGCTCATACACTGATACATACAGAACACATTGTAATGGACTCCTATTGTAAACACACAGGTTTACAGCTATGTACATCTTAACTGTCAGTATATATGCACATCATACCGGTTTACTAACAGATACCTGTATGTGGCCCATAAATGATATATCTGCGTCTGTGCTGTGTGATACACATGCATATATGTACATGAAGTACTGCCATATATATGTGAAGCATGCACAATCATGCATGTGTAGAAGTGACAGACAATTGGTTAACTGGGACACATAGGTGGATGCAAAGTACAGCATGTGTCACACACATAGCTGCCCTGAAAATCAAGCACAAAGGCACAGAAAGTCACGGGTAATCCAGCAGTCTTTTTTCTGAAGCAGTTTTCGCCCTGCTCACTGGCAGGACTTCATCAGATAAAAGATACAACAGAGCTACATTGTTAAATAGTAAATGGGCGTTGCAAACAAATCAAGCATCAAATAATTACCTTAAAGAGGTATTGTTCACTATTGCACATTGAGATTTGCTGCAATATATAAATGTAGAACAGATCCCTTAATATAAAAATGTGTATATATACTGACTCCTGCCTGATAACATCAAGACAAATAATAAAAATCTTTACAATTAAAGACATTACTGAAAAATATATTGTTGAGAAACATTATAACAAGTACAATACAAAAAGTTGCAATACAAAAAATTAATAACTTATGATACAATGCAATAAGTTGCCACCCTCCTATATGAACTAACTAAATAGTGAACAATACCTCTTTAAGGTAATTATTTGATGCTTGATTTGTTTGCAACACCCATTTACTATTTAACAATGTAGCTCTGTTGTATCTTTTATCTGATGAAGTCCTGCCAGTGAGCAGGACGAAAACTGCTTCAGAAAAAAGACTGCTGGATTACCCGTGACTTTCTGTGCCTTTGTGCTTGCTCAAGTTTATGTTTACAGTCAGTAGTTTGCTCTCATTTGTTATGGCTACTGAAAGTCCCCGTGGAACACCAACTTTGTTATCTTCACCAGTCTCTCAATCGGAGAGCATGGGCTACTTAACTCAACTTACTGAACAGCTTTCCCAATGAGTTGACCAGCTACAAACGCGTATTGAGGCCACGCCTCCTATTCCATCAATTTCGCATTCTACGGTTCAATTTGAATCCATCCGAGTTGACATCAACAGAACGGAACCATCTCTGTCTACTAGTACAGTGACAGAGCCTGTTCTTAGCAGCACTTCAGCTCAAGGTGAGCTAGTAAAAAATTATGTGAACAAAAGACCGAATGGTCAAATAGTGATTTCACCTTTGCTTAATCCTCCAACTTGTACTGCTAATATAAACACATTAGCACCCATTCTTTGTAGCACGTCAGCTCAAGGTGAGCAAGTAAACAATCTTGTGAGCAGAGGATCGCATGGTCAAACAGGCACAGTACCTCCACCTAATTGTCCAGCTCACATCAACAACACAAACCGAAGCAGACACATTTATCAAACAACCAGATGCCTAGAAATATGGACCTGGATGCCGCCTCTTCCTTTGACCAATGGCTTAAGGAACCAATACAACTTTTCAATATGCAGCCTATCCAGCCACAAAACCATCTTGTTGAAGGAGCAGGTAACATTTCTTTATTACTGCAACATTTGGACAAAACTCTTTTTAAATATAAAAAGTTACTTTTGGAAGTGGCGTACCTTCGCCAATGTATTCATGAAAACATTGTGTCTAAAGGCCTCAGGACTTGCCAGTACCCTACGGGTTTACTGGCGGGTTCTGTTTTTCATCAACAACTTGTTGCCCTGTTTAACAAGCAGGGACTGGACTTACTGAACCTCATGGTTAAACACTATTTAGTAACCATTGACCAATTATTAGAGGAGGCAACAGTTTTAGACAGCTCTATTAAAAAACATCTTGATTTGGGGTGTTATGTGTTTGACTATAATAGAATCTTCATGAGCATAGACCAACATTTAATTAAATCAAGAGAAGTGAAGGTGAAAAAAATGCATAGAGATCATGCAGCATACAATGAAGGGGTAGCTTACTCCCAACCTCCACCTTCACAGATTATTCAGACTATTAGTAATGGTTCAGTATACAAAACTCAAAATATTTCTGTTGGAAACCAACAATGTCTACGTAGCCTACAGGTTACTTCGAATGAGTCTTCAGAGGATCATCTCAATGAGAGACCTGAAATGTCAACTGACACCTGAGAAGTCCAATTAGTCCAAAACACCCAAAATTTTCAGACCCCAGCCTCACAATACAACCTGAGATCAAAGGCCAAAAAATACAATACAACACCAACAACAGGGGGAAGAACCGCAAACGCAGGAGATGATTCCATTGAGTGCGAATACAATGGAATCTTCCAATTCTAAGTTAAAAGAAATCTTAACAAATGCGGACAAGGATTTCAAAATTTATAATTATTCAGACATTATCATTGACCCACCCCTAGTTGAATTACTGGCTAAGGGGAACACTTTTGTTCCTTCTAAAAGGGCAGATTTGACAAAAGTACTAATTGATCTGAAACTGTATGTTAGAAAGTTAAATCTGTCATTATTATTTGCTGACAACAATAATGTACAGAGAAGTGTTTTACATACATCCAGGACATTTTGCCCCCCCCCCCCCCAATCCTACGTTACAGTTATTTGAGCAAATCTGTGAGTTAGATTTATATAATTCATTAGGAGTGGGACACAATAAAAAGCTCAATTCTTCCCTTATCATCTCTAAGGAACAACGTGATCTATTATATTTAATTCAACAAGCCCTAGTTCGGATCATGTCACTCGACAAGGGTGGCAGTCTAGTTGTAATGAACATTGAGGACTACACTAATGAAATGGAAAAAATAGTCAGCAGTTCAACATATCAGCCTGTATCACATAATGAACTAAACCAAGCTTGTTTTAAATTAGATCACATTTATATGAGATGATTTTGGAAGCTAATATCACCTCAGATCTTTTCAAGTACCTCAGTATGCCGGCCCTCAGAGCTCCCATTCTTTTTGGGGTTCCAAAATTACATAAAAATATTGAAAACCCACCAATGAGACCCTTAGTAGATGCAAAGTCAAGTTTGACGTACCCTTGGGCGAAATGGGTAGATGAAACCCTTAAAAAATATGTCACCCAAGAACAGCATATTTGTAAAGATTCTTGGACATTTTTAGCCCAAATTAACAACTTGGACTTTAAAGAATCTTTCAATTTTTTAACAGCAGATGTCCGAGATCTTTATTCATCAATACCACATGATGAAGGGATTGAATGGATTGGCAGTTTACTGAGGTCAAAAGGAGCCCCATTAGATGAAATAAACTTGATAGAGGAGATGCTGGGTGTTATTTTGAACAGCAATTACATCACACTTAATAGTAAGTATTTTGTTCAAAAAACAGGAGTAGCCATGGGGTCCCTGTGTGGGGCAAGTTATATGAGCCTCGTAATGGCATCATGGGAGCATGAGTTCATTTTTAACAAGTTGAACATAAAAAAGCAAATTCACTTTTACACACACTTCCTTGACGATGTTTTCATTATACTTAATGGTGACAGGGATTCTTCAAAATTACTAGTAGACTATTTCAATAGTACAACTAGTTTTTTGTCTTTCATGTCTTTGACACAGACCAGGTTACCTATTTGGATGTTGATCTGAGGAAAGACATGATGAAAAACTTGTATGTGATGAAGATTTATAGAAAACATACATATTCTAATTATTTTCTTCATTACAGCAGTTGTCACCCTTGGCACCAGAAAAAGTCAGTTGTCAAGGAACAATTTGTGAGAGCTGCGTGTATGGTCACACTTGAGTTTGATTTCTTGAATGAATGCCATAAATTGAAGGGCATGTTCCTCAAGAGAGGTTATCCTAATGACTTGATAGATGGTGTTTGTGAGGAAGTTAGTATTAAGAGAGAACAAGGTATATATAGGCCAATCCTTAGTTTAACATCTGACAATACTGAAGTAACTGACTTCAGCTGTCACCGTAAACTCGAATATACTATTAGCTTGATTACCCCTTTAAGTAGTAATGCGAAGGAGATCAAGTTAATTTTATATAAAAATTGGGAAATAATTAGGAGAGACTTCCATGTCTCTGGCAAGTTTGAGAATGGCCCCCGTATTACATATATGAAAGGAACAAACTTGAAAAGTTTATTGGAAGCCAGAAAGCCAGTATTAAATTGGAAGTGTGGTATGCACAGATGTCAAATGTGCAACTACTGTAAATATATGAGCACAGGCAAAGACGTGGTGATCAGGATTACTGCTTAAAAGACTAATTTAAGATATACTTGCCAGTCTAAATCTGTTGTCTATGTGGCACAATATCAAAGTTGTGCCAATTTCTACATCGGTAAAACCGATCGTAAGTTGAGAGAACATGTTTATGAGCACCTTTACAAGATAAGAAACCAAAACTTAGACAATGCTTTGGCCAGACATATGTCTCTGTACCCCCACCATTATTTTCTATTCAGAGCCATTGACTCAGTAATTGATGACACACGTGGTGGCCGTTTCTCTTTATTACTGGAACAACAAGAATTATGTTGGCAACTTCGTACTGGGTCATGTTTTAGTCCAGGTTTAAACAAAGTTGTATCTTTAGCATGTATACTTAAATTAAGGAATTTGAAGCAGTAAAAACCACATTTGCTGGTTTACAATGAAGGTATCTTTCCAATAATTCAGTTCAATGTATTGAAGCATGATTTAACATATATACAAATGTAGGCACATGATTTTTTAACATGTTTCAATACAATTTTCAAACCATTTTCCCACAGTAAACGGAGGGGATTCATCATCACTGAGATAACTAAAAACCAGATTGGTAGGACTCAGCCTTATTTTTTTTTTGTCCTTTGCTTATTGTTGCATTATTTATTACTTGTCATTTTTTATTTATTTATGTAGGCATTTAGTTAGTTCATAAAGGAGGGTGGCAACTTATTGCACTGTATCATAAGTTATTAATTCTTTGTATTGCAACTTTTTGTATTGTACTTGTTATAATGTTTCTCAGCAATATATTTTTCAGTAATGTCTTTAATTGTAAATATTTTTATTATTTGTCTTGATTTTATCAGACAGGGGTCAGTATATATACACATTTTTATATTAAGGGATCTGTTCTACATTTATATATTGCAACAAACCTCAATGTGCAATAGTGAACAATACCTCTTTAAGGTAATTATTTGATGCCTGATTTATTTGCAATGCCCATTTACTATTTAACAATGTAGCTCTGTTGTATCTTTTATCTGATGAAGTCCTGCCAGTGAGTAGGACAAAAAGCAATTCAGAATAAAGACTGTTGGATTACCCGTGACTTTCTGTGCCTTTGTGCTTGCTCAAGTTTACATTTACAGCCAGTAGTTTGTTTGCCCTGAAAAGCATACATTGATATCAGGTTGTGGACAGTGGCATCATAGTTGGAACAGTGGCATGTGCAAACATAATATGTGAGCCCCATTGTCTAATGGTACTGAGGTGCAGGTGTCAAGATGACCTCAGCCGCCTGTGTTAGTAGTTGTCATTATTAGCAGGACTGTTCCACTAAGTATATCTCACAATGGTCATCTACACAACATCTGCTGCTGTCCGTCACCTTAGCTGTAGCATGTAATACTAAGCACAATACTGCCGCTCACAGTGATGTCAAGGTATGAGTGGCAACTGCTTCACCAATACAATGAGCCACTGTCCTGCTGTAATTATGAGGTTGTCCAGTGTCTGTCATTCCGGGATGACATGAGGGAAAGAAGACAAGCATTTGTGACATATCACATGCAGCCATCATTCAAGGGAGTGTGGATAGTATCTAGGTTGCATTTACCCATATAGTGCCATTCCAAGGCAAATGTCCTAAACACCGAAGTAACACCCTGACACATACAAGACAATTACATTGGATGCTTATGCTAACCAGTGCTAGATGTGTGGCTTTCATAATCCACTTGCTCAATGTAGAACCTACAATGGGGAATACTGACATCTGTGCAGTGAGGAACACCTGGCTAAAGGCTCTGTAGTGCACAAGAGCACTACCACCATATAACTCAGATCCAAACATGTGGGCCATAACACTGGTACAGACCACTCCAGGTGGTGGTGTCCCCATATTCATAAAGGCTACTCACAAGTAAAGACCACTACTCCAACATAATTCATCACAGATGAGTCAGGTACAGGTGACAGTGGCAAAAGCTGCATTCTAGCTTGTATCCTCATATACATCCCCCACCCTGTCCTCAGACTACCAACACACATCCATAAATGTGGTATGAAATAGTATGGTACAACAGCAAATAACCTTCAACTGGTGGACTATACCTAGCCCTACATCAACTGTGCAAAGTACCCATGTACTGACACAATTGCATAATGTGTTATGCAATTCAGTAGTACCACTGTTTCTAACCAGGTTAGTTCTACACATACCAGGTTCATTGGATGTTGTCAGCAGTAATACAGCTGACTGTTGCTATACACCAGTAAACAACACCCTCATGGTTGGATATGACATAGACGTACCTGCCCTGGATATGTACATCCCACACTCATGCACCATACATGTAAATAACATAGCTGTTGTTGTCCTTTGTACAGACAGGTGGCTACATTCATTATACACATGCACATGGAAGATAAGTTCATGGCTGCTGAATGCTAACAGTCCATAAGATTTGATATCTATGTTGACAGAGGTAATAGTCCCTCTCTGCTGGTCACCCATGACACCTATAATATCATACAACACTCCATGTGGCATGTATGTCATTAGACATGCCCACTAAATGCAATGCCTACAAACATACACAAATAACAGGACCGTAGGCCTTACACACATGACCTGTATTAGCAGACTCAGAGAAATACAGCTATGCTCTGTATGTTCCTGAGTAGTAACAGGTGATATGTCCATGACATGTGCAACCATGTGTGACCCACAGCTCCTACATATACCCCATGTCAACAATTGCAAACCATGCATGCTGTGTGCTGTCTGGACATGCACCTTATTAACACAATAGCCACAACATGCTGGGGTGAGATGTTCATAAGCCACAGACCTCACACATGCTTGAATAAGTGTAATGCCTAGCTCAAACAGAGCACATTGCTGGCACTCTTTCAGTAATCATGAGGTGTGTGTGGCAAATATGAGGTGTGTGTGTGGCAAATATGATGTGCTCGCTGTAGACCATCACAGTGCCCTGGCAACACAGTGGAACTGTCAACTAACAGTTTGTGGCATCATGACATGGAATATTGCTGTGTGTGTCACTTGCTGATATGTGCTGTTGGCGTAAATGCCCACATAGCTACTCAGTGAAGGTGGTTGTGTGTCCTACTGGTACATGAATAGAACATCCAATATGGTATAATGCTCATCTAGGTTTCACACATGGTGTGGGGGAAGTGTGGAATGCATCCTCTTGACCTGATAGTCCACTTACTGATGGAGACTGCATATGTGTACATGTATTGATGTGTGTTTAGATTCCATGTGTGTGGAGTGTCTGATGTTTGAAGGTGACTGTTGTCTTAGTACAGCATGCAGTTGCAATGCAGCCTCAACATTGCCTAGTGTATATGGTGATATGCTCAAAGTGCAGTAAGCTGTACTTCAGGTATGGACAGATGTTTGGACATAACTACTAAGTGATGGGGTTACTTTGCAGATGAATGATTACTGAAGACAGCTCACAGGTGTGTTACAACCATTCCTACAATAACCTGTGTAACTGCTCTGGTGATGTTGATTGAAGGGGAAGACACACACAGTAGAATGCAGTAAGGGTGACCCTGAAGGCAAACCTCTTGACACCTGTAAAAGAAGCACCTCCCCTTTGCATATATTGTGCATATGTCAGCACAGTTGGCAAAAGTAAACATCAGTAAGATGTGTAGTGCGTGCAATAGTGCTGTAACTCTGTAATACCTATCATGAGCTAGGCAGGTGTTTGATTCCCAGTACTGGCAAGTGTGTGTGTGTCCATATATGTCACGTACATATTTTACTCTCCTGTACACTGTTGTAGACATCTGTACAGAGTGAAGTGTAGAAAGCAAGACATAGGCAGGTGTGTGAATCTCACACGTCAAGTGTCTGTATGTGTGTGACTTAGGTGTATATCTTTGTGAATGCCACAGTGTGTGTGTGTGTGTGTGTGTGTGTGTGTGTGTGTGTGTGTGTGTGTGTGGCTGTCTGATCCCTGGAGTGGGGCTGTATTTTACCATACTCAAAAGACAAAATCCCCTCCCCACATCCACTCACTGCAAACTAGTACCCCTGTTGAATTCATCAATCTTAGAAGGGCATTCTAACTGCCTGTAAATGTGTAAGCCCTGGGGTGAGGCTTGTTTTACCATAGTCTACTGATATAACCCCCTCCCCACATACACTCATTGCAATCTAGTATCCCTGTGGATGTCCTCAATCGTAGAAGGCCATTCTGACTGCCTGTAAATGTGCAATCTCTGTGGTGGGTCTGGTAACTGTGTAGTACTATAATAATGATTTGTACATGGGCAGGGGTTCTAATCCCAACACTGGCAACTGTGTGTGTTTCTGTGTCTGTGAATCTCTGGGTGTGTATGTGTGTTTGCATCCTGTCATGAGAGTGGGTATAACTGCTTTCCAAAGAGAAACCATCTTTACCTTTGTCATCTGCTGAACCACTCTTTTACCTCCTCCTTGCTCCGGTAGCTGTGATGACACCCACTACGGATGTGAGGTTACACAGCTATCATGCTCTTGGACCATTATATCAGTAAACATGCTTGAAACGTGGGAGATTATAACTGTGATGTGGAAGTTACGAAGAGCATGCAGGTATTGTCATACAGACCTGTGAGTAATCTAACATTACATATGGGACACTAACTGAAAGCACTGACATCCCCCTTGTAGTTTGTATGCACACATTTGGTACATGCAATAATACCTGCAAGAGAAAGGCAGAACATCAAGATCAACATGCAGTTACTGGTTTTACACATGATGCATACTGTCAACAGTACAAAATGCATTCTAAAACTCTAGTACATGGTATGTCTGCTGCCTGTCAACACTACTCAACAATGGTAATCTACAATTGTCTTCCTAGTATGTTCACCCTATGCATCAGACCATATGACCATGTCCCTGCACTGATGGTATGGATGACAGGGATGCAGCACAGGCATCATCATATGTACAGGGTGATAATGTTTGTCAGAGGCCTGGGTTGCACCATTGGATGACATCATGTGTGTGGGTTAAGGCCATTTATCTCATTGGGCGTGTGTGGATGTTATGCGTGTGTGTGTGTGTGTGTGTGTGTGTGTGTGTGTGTGTGTGTGTGTGTGTGTGTTGAGGTGCTCTACATTTGTTTATGGTGTGTGTGTGTGTATGTATGCACACTGGGCTGGCATGTGGCTGGCCTACACAGGGGTATTATTGACAGCTGCAGACTGTGCAGGGCAGGTTGTACAGTTCACGGTGTCCGGCCACAGCCATGTGATCTGTCCAGATTGGGTACTATTTGATGACACATGTCCACCGGAACTGTGTCCCTGTTGGAACCATCCAGGACCACGTGCATGTGGCCTGCTGTGTCCTGGTGTGGACAGCACAACACCAGCTGCACTGCTGCTACTGCCACTATGGGAGCGGGCATGTGAAGTAGCATGTTTACAGACACCTTCAACAGTTGGTGTAGCTGGCCTACATCCATGTGCCTTACTCATACCAGATGTTCTAGCACAGACATTACACGCTCGAGGATCAACATGCTATGGTCAAGAACTCCCACCATGTCATACAATCATCCATTCAAAACATCTGCAAGCTGATGGTGAGCATTTGCAATTGCCTGGATGTTGTCGGTTAAAGAACAGACAGCAGCCCTCTGAAGCCTCAGACCTTCTCTTTTGTGCCATTTAAACTGTGCCTGTGCCTCCATTACAGCCTGTAACTTGCACTGGGTGACACCAGCTGACGTGCTATGTGGCCTGCATCTGGAGCATTTCTCCCCGGGCCTCCGCTGAAAACAGGCTCTGTGGAACCTAGTTGGACATTCCCAGTCAACAAATGTTAAATAAAATAAAATAAATAAATAAATAAATAAAAATGTCTTGCAGGGGCCTGTTGGCCAAAAGTCCCCCTACAAGCAGTCCTCGGCACATTCCTGTGTGGGACATCACCAGTCAGTTGGCTGGGATCATGGTGCGCAGACACACCTTCCATAGTCTCCACACTTTAATGTTCCATGCTACCATCCGCCACCTGTCCTTCCACTATGGCCACTGGTGATGGGGTATGTGTAGGCATGACAACTGTGTGCGGGAATGAGGGGGATACAGGTAGAATGACAAACAATGGAACAGATTCAGGCCCTGACAACCCTGCCTGTGCCTCAATCATACTTTCATCATCACTGCTAGAGTCTGTGGGAACACTAACAGCAGGTGGACTGCAGGAGGCCAACACACCTACAGCAACACCTGTGAAGGGCAGACTAGAACTGTACATTACCAGTTATACATCACAGTACAGGCAAACAGAGACAGACACACAGGCAGACACACAGACAGACACAGACTGACACACACAGACACATGATATGGCAAGCAACAGTATGCAACATGCATGTGATATGGCAGAAGGCATTCATCTTAGACAATGATAGTGGTAGTTATCATACATCCCTGAGTTGCACACAACAACATGCATGTATTATGGCAGAAGGCATGTAGCTTACACAATTATAGTAGTAGTTAGCATACATCCCTGTGTTGCACAATTTGTGTTAGTAGGTTATGTCCCAAACCTGCAACACAATGCATGCACCATGCACCATTGCACTGCACTGTCAATTTTTGTGCACCATACCCCACATCGTAACAGACCATCGCTGACCTGGGTACATCTGCCAGTGATGCTTTGTGTTGGCCACTGCTCATATGTGTGAGGAGGACATAAGCAGAAGGGTATGTTGAGTGAATACTATGTTTGTCAGAGCAATAGCTTGCATATCTCCCCATAAACAGTGCATGTCTGTTCAATATTATTCCGCTTACGCCTGAGCTGAGTCTACAGATAATGTGCATGCGGCTGTACACATGTTTGACATGGCTTTCCCTACTTTACAATGGTGCCACAGACCAGCACAGCTTAACAGTACACCAGCCTGATAGGTGGCATATGACCTTACCAATCACATGCAGTATGACATGTCTTCTGCTGATGTGATGACTGGCATGCATACATGTTTTACAAAATGGTGTCCTTTCAAATATACAGTGAGGTACTGGTGTCCCAATGCAGGGGCATGTTATATTAGCATGGACCTTCAGCTGATGCAATGTTGTCAGTCCGCCCTACAAATATACAGTGACATACTGCACATTGAGCTGATGTGCATAGCCATTGCAGGGCATCATGTGGCTTCACTATTTCTATACAGTGTGAGTTACAGACATGATTCATAGCCATGACTGTGTTCAGATACAATACATATCTAATGTGGAATGTGACCCACGTCACTGAGGTGCATACACACTAAACCCTAATGTGGAATATGTGACACAGGTCACTGAAGGGTATACAGATGACACCCCTGCACATCTGCAATCATATTGCAGATGCCTGGCAACTATGCCCAGACATGGGTAACTTTGCAGTATGCCATGTTCCACATGCCATCTGTGTACCTCACACACATGAGGAGCAATCATGACAGTGATGTCTGACACCAGCAAAGTGAATGTATTGTGACTGTGGCCTGCTGTGATTGTATGTGTATGTTGTGCAACACATGTATGTATTTGAATACTGCATAGGTTAAAACTTTCATGTTGTGACACACTCAGAATGTTCAAGACATGTTTTGTAGTGCTTTGATGTCATGCTTACACAAGGTGTGCACAGCCCTGTATGACAATTAGTGTGTCAGAGCTGCAATATAATCATTACACAAAGGCCATAGTTGTATTGTGTCGAGCCAATGTACAGCAGGGTGTACACACATGTACATCCCTTCTACTGTGTGTGCTGTTTCATGTCTCTGGCCATCCTCCATGGCCATGTGTAAACATGTTTTGTCCAATGGTTGTGGTGGGCATCTATTTCATATGTCAGTGTTGTCCCATATGACATATACCCGTAGATGTCATATGCTCCATTGAGGACAGGTTTATACAGACAAAGGGTAGTCTGTTTGGGATGTGGGATATCATGTTTTGCAGGATAGTTAACCTGTGTTGCAGTCAGCCCACAAAATGTCATGGACATGTCAGATAGCAGAAGACATTGTGTGACATTCATAGCAAGGGTATACTCCACAAGGGTGACTCCTGTCGGTTTGTCATAATCCAGTTCCAAAACATATAGAGTGTGTGCACACATATGCTCTCTGTATAGTACTGTTTGCATTCCCCACATGTGTGATGCTGATCTGTAGTACATGTCCCTACAGTGAACCACACCTCCACCATTGTATTTACAGCTGTCCACACATCTGGCAATGACAGCTTGTAAGGTTTAGTGTAGGTGTTTCATAAGGTCTTTAAATATTCCACATTGGTAACCACTGTGATGCATTGCAGGTCTGACCTGTATATATTAACAGGCTCACCATACATTATGTGTACATGTGTTAAATGGCACATGGCAGATAGCATGCATCTAATATGATCTGTACGTTATCAAGCCTGATAAGTAAAACAAACTCACCAGCAACAGGCTGCTGCCACTGTGAAATGCCAGAGGTACCTAAATAGGAGCGCCAGAGCAGTATGATCATCATCCACACCTGTGTGATAACTACAGGGTGCAATGTGCATGTTGGCATGTAAGCCAGTACAATAGACTCTGCTATGCAGTATGCACATCTGTGCATACATAGAGTAGCAAGCTATAGTATGTGGCTTGTGTACATACATGCCTTGCATATGATGTTAAGTTAAATATTGTATAGTAACACATGTATCTATATTAAATATGCCTGTGTTATATGTGCAGTAGTGACCTACCGGCCAACTCCTGGCTCAGTGGTTGTGAGACACCCACATCCACAATACCAGATGAAGCTTATGGATGGAGTTCTGCAGGTGTCCCCAGGTTGGCCAGGTGCTCCTCAGTACATGTGAGTGGGGGCTGGGTAAGTGCCCCCCACCTGTTGCAACTTGTTCCCTGGAGATTGCGTTTGCACTCTGTTTTACTCATCTAATTAAGTCAGTGCAGTGTTGGCGCACCTGCTGATAGGTGCAAATGTGGCTGCCAGCATCATTTACCCTCCTGCGAAGTTCCTGCCACTGAGCATCCCGGTGCTGTGCATCCTGTGGCACATGTCTGAAAAGTGTCTCATGGTTGTCAAGGAGGTATGGAATGAGGACCTCATTCTCCACGTGGCTGTACGGTGGCAGCCTGGCACGGAGCATGCCTGGCAGACATTATGATGGTGACAGGTCACAGTAACTCAAAGAGAAGTACAGCCCTACAGCTGCACATACATGTGTATCACATTTATCATAATTACAAATATGGCCTTGCAAATCTGCATGACACTAACATCACTGACATGTTTAATTCACACACATTTGACACTTACTGGTGATTTCATGTTATCACCATATATGTGTGTGTCAAGTGATGACATTGCTCATATTCCATGTGGATGTTGTCTTGATGTGGGCATGTCTGTTTGCCTGTACTGGTGTCTTTACCTATTAGCACATGCCTGGATGTGTTGACATTAATTTAAGTGACCTTAATGTTGTGTATGTCACATATATAGTCATACACAGCCTTAAGGGACATGACCTGTGACCCTGCAGACTTGCTCACAGCAAGTTGTACATGTATGTGTTTTGCCATATACATCTACATGGCACTGTACAGCAGTATAGCACCCTGCCATGTATTACCTGAGTTGCACATGTGAAACACAATGGACAATGGCTAGCTTGATGGTATTTGTATGGTTGGATATCAACTATAGCATGTATGGTCATAGTGAACTAGTAGGCTATATGACCTGGGCCATGTATGAGCAAAGGCTGAAAGGTTACCTAGCTGTAGCCAACAGACAGGTAACTTTCAGTGGCCAGTTTGAACCGTGCCACAGAATGGAGCCACAGGGTTACTGATATATTTGCCATGCGGTCATCACACCATGTCTCAAAGAGGGGCAATGTGCAGCTATGCTGGACATGGATGCATAGTATGGCAGGAGTATGTAAAGTTTATGGGACAGGGATCTGTCAGGCATGTTATGATCCTTGTACTAGACAGGTGGATGTCCATGACGTATGTGTTTATTTGAAATCAGGATGTGTAAGTGTAGCATGTCCAACATCTCTGGGTTGGACATGGCTTTATTCAGGGTAGGCATCATGCTACATAGTGGAGTTAGGGTTTGGGAAGGCCATTGTAGGCCAGCTAAACATGGCCAATAACACTTAAAGGAAATATGTGAATTATTATGGGTCAACTGAGTGTTGAGTATGGGTGAGCAATGATCTCTATATTCATAGATGGCACCCTGTCATGATTAGGGGTGCCACTTATGACTACCTGACTGGTGTGGTGAAGTGACTATCAAAGGAAAGACTACTATCCAGCTGGACCCCATACACACACAGTTTCCATTATGTTGCCCACTGCCTAGGTGGTAGTTCATGGATACAGGGTTTTTAACATAGGGGATGACAATGCAATACTTTGCAGTGAGATTGTGGCCATACAACAGACACCACACATCCGACCCACAAAGGACTTTCTGTATGTTGCTCACAGCACTCATTGAGTCAACTATAGCTCCTAGCTCATAGTCATTTACAAACATCTATAGGCAGATGCCTTCTGTGTTAGTCTGTGTGGTATAGATTTAGATAACAAAGATGGGGAGGACCAGGACTAAACCCTGTAGTACTGTAGTTGGCACTGGTTTGCTGTGCGTGTATTAGTCAGACACCTTCTGTAGTGCTGGTTCTGCCAGCGGTCCAGTTGCCAACCAATCATGTGACATAGGTATATACACCTAGTTTACTGAGTGTAGCTGGAACCCAGTATGGGTGATGGTGTCCTAAGACCTGGCAAGGTCGAGATATGTTGTGTGAATCAACCTTACTGTCATCTACATCTGTACTGACTACATCAAATATGTTGATCAAGGTTTATGGCCTTACAGACCAGACTCAGCAGTGTTGTTGTGCACTAGTTCCCATTAACAGTGGTGTCTCCCCCTTTGTGGGGTGTGATAACTGTTGCTGTGCACCATTCAGTGTGTACACAGCCTGACATGCAGCTATGATTAAACATGATGTGTAGATGGAGTGCTAATTGTTCTGACGTCTGTGTAAAACACACCCTGTGATGTTGACAGGTCCCATGCAAGCTGTATGTATGGCTTTAGAGAGTGCAGCTTGTACCTGCATAGTTGTTATTAAAAGCACTCTGTAGTGTACATGAATATATAAATATATGTACCTGCTGGGGGGAGGTGAGAGTGGGTTTAAGTTATCACAGACCATATCTGGATGAACAAGTGCTATTCCTGTAGGTGCAGTATTTCTCATTCCATAGTGCTATGAAGCAGGGCAGGTGTTGTCGTTGCCATTTAGATTCATGACACAGCCATAGAATGCTTTGTGGTTGGCCTCATAATATGTGGCCGATTTGTTTCACAGTGGCTTTGTGTGGTCTTATATGGTGTATCTAAATCTTACTGAGGCTGACCAGGGATGAACTCCACACATGCGTGTTCAATCTTGCAACAGTTTCTACCTTCTGTGGTACAATTTATGGCAGGGTACCTCCAGTTTGCCTTCCTGTTTGTGTTTGGTTGAATCTTGGTTCTGTTTCAATAGCACAATCACTGCACTAATGTGAGTCGTTAAAGTGCATTTGTGTAGGATTCAGCATTTGCACATGCATTGTCCATCTGCATGGGTGCCATGACATTCACCACTTCTGTCTTAAGAAGCATAACATTGGCTTTGAAGACTGACTCTGTAGCATACTGTTAGCCCTTTTTGTGTGACTATGGTGATCCAGGTCATTGTGGTGATGAAATCAAACATGCATTGAGCACAGGCATTGGTACATAAGGAGTCTTCCCAGTTAATAGTGGGATAGTTGAAAGTAGCCATTATTATGGTTTTCTGTCTCAAACCTATTATTCCCCATTACAGCACAATATGATGGTTGGTAATTCAGAGGCATGGTGGGTGATCTGTAGCAAGATGGAATTTGGTTTCCACTTTGGCACAGAGGTAGTTGCTCAGCATAATGCATCTGAAGTTATGCAAGTGCAACTAGCCTGGAGGTGTACATATACTTCAGGAATATGAGCACACCTGTGGCCTGTGTGTTCCACTAAAGAATAATGGCCAAGAGGTGAGGTATGTGTTATAACATGGTCATGCATGGGTGCTCTCTGGAGCCTTGAGCCATATCTCAGTCACTGCACAGATATGTTATCCATGTTAAGGATTGACATACGTGAGTCCATATTGAGTTTCCAAAATGTTATCATTGAGTAGCTAGACACGCAGTTTATTGCTTGGCTGTCCCTGTTAAAACAGTGGAATTGTCACTTGAACCTTGCATGATGAAGGCACTATAGGGGAAGTGTGAGCCCTAGCCAGTATCCAGATTCCCAGGGGTGACAGGTGCAGGCCCTGTCTGGCAAAGCATCATGGTCTGTCAACCATGTTATCCCAGGCAGAGAGATACTGGATACCCTTTGGATTACACCAGTACATTAGACAATTGGTGAATACAATCCTTTTGTCCCTGTACTGCAGTATCATTCTGGGCAATGGCAGACTGCTACCCAGGCCTTGGGACATGCCTGCATGTACTACGAGAAATGACAGTTCCTACATGTATGTTTCCATGCAGTCCAGGCTATGGCATTCCAGGTCCTGCACAACAACATAGAATATGCCAGAGCCATGTGTACAGTTTGAAAGGTGATCTGAGTGTATGGGTATGTGGCTAATCATGGCAGACAGGCAGCTGACAGTATGTTTGCCCTCATATAGCTTGGTGTGCGACATAGTGCTGGACTTTGCATTCACATATGAGTACTGTTGGGCATGTTTCTGACCATGTGTTCTGAGGAGTGGCACAGTTTTGCAACCTATGTCATACAGTTTTTGTACTTTGTTGTCTGACTATTCCAGCTTGGGAGGTCCCTTGCTTGGCCAGATACTTGGAAGCCTCTGTGAATGTGTGTGATTTCTGGTGGTATGTGTGGGTGTCCTTACTGTGTTCTGGTAAGGGTATGTGTTTTTATTTATTTTATTTATTTATTTTATTTTATTTTACATTTGTTGACTGGGCTAGTCCAACTGGATACATGTCCATTTTCAGTAGAGGCCTGGGGAGATAAGCTCCAAAATTAAGCTAATAAAACAGTACAGCAAAACTAAAAATTATTTGAAATACATTGTTGATGGAGATTTACATCAAAAAGCTAACTTTAAATCAATTGACTACAGAGTTTAACAAAACAATACAGTACTATGTACATGGTAAAGGGTTGAACATTCATCATAAGGTAGGTTAGGAACGAAGTAAGGATTGAAATAAAAGTATTACAGTTGATTAATAAAGTATAACTCTAAGATAATAAAAAAGTTTGCATATATACACCTAAACAAATAATACTCTCAAAGTAAAAAGACAGTTACTCTATATACAAGGTGGAACAGTTGTGCTCACAGCTGGATGAGTGTTACAAAGTACATACTCAATGGTAGTTCCCTGAGAAAAACTAGACTTAAATTGGGAGAAAGGGGAGGATTACTAATCCTACTTTAAGGGTAATGGGAGAGAGGTAAACAGTAACAATGTGTTGAGTGTGGTGATGAGATACATGTGTTAACCTACACCGCATGACTGTCCAGTCCAGTCATGGCTGTAGACTGGACTGCTTTCCAGCTTGCCTCTGTAGCTGCATCCCAGACAATGTGTGGGATGTGGTGTTAGGTGGGTTTGGCAGTATACATGGCATAGAAATTACATTCCCCAGGATGTCACATACACAAAGCGGACATTACTAAACACCCGTAGCAGACTAGTGGGCATGCCTATATAAGCATTCAGTACTACAAGTACCAAGTACTGTATTTAGTTTACTTATTGCTTATGAAGATGTTTTAGAGGGTGATGCTCACAAGTACATATTTGAGTTATGGACATGTAAACACTGGCTGTTACAGAAACATAGTAATTAACTTTAGCAGCAATCCTCATCTGAGGAGCACATCACATCCTGAAAGTTGATTACAGATGATGCAAGTGTCAACAGGTCTGTATCCTTTTCTGAGTATATACACACATATCCACCAGAACCATGATGTCTGTTGGGCACGGACAGCCACTCCCCAAACAGAGTCAAGTATCAATAGGCTCTGCTGCCACTATCAACATGAGCAGGATATAATCAGATAGTGTAAGCCATTACCTATGAAGCAGCTATTACACATGAGCAGCAGTCTCCTACATCCTACACTCCTACTGCAGATGTTACACTGGAGTTAAAGATGGTATGCAACTTGTTTCATTAGCAGTACTGTGCACAACCTTACATACAGTATTTGGAAGCAGCTGTTAGGTTGGCAATGAGAGGTTAGGCTACACAAACATGAATGTTCAACCAGTGGGTCTCTTCTCTCAATATCCACTCTATGTAGGTGTGCACATAGCCATTTGTCCTAGTACTGTAACAAGGGTCACAACACATTTGCATAACATGTACACATGCACAGCTGCTATTGCTTGCAAACAATACTAGAGAGGTGGATAGCACATGTCTTATGTGTATGGATAGTCACCTAGCTCTTCCAATTGTCTTTGATGCTGCTAAACTGTCAGATGAATACAATTCATATGTATCCTGTTATTGAGTTTTGTAATTGCCAAAATACATAACTAATGTTTGCATAACATAACACAAATGCTATGTAAGATGGAATACAGATGGGACAGATCTGCCTAGGATACTGTACATTACACAGTTATTGGCACATTATCCCACAATGCAAATCATATTTGCAAAATATGCCCACCTTTGACATGTTCATCTCACTAATACACCCATACATATGTCTACTGTTACAATATATCAACATATACTATCCCCTGTTATAGCACATACTTGTTGGACCAACCCTGACACAGACAGTGGCTGGAAAAGAATTAATGAATTCCAAGCCCAAATATATCATCCCTTGTGGTGTATGAGGAGTTTGCCTTGTGACCTATAGCAGTACACACATAAAATACTACAGGCATAACTACTGCTCAACAATACATTACTACAAGATAGCTATTTCCACTATATGCATTGATTACACTGTAATTATTACAGAACAGGTGCTACATACACAGACATACTACAATGTATACATACCTTATTGGTAATTGGAGGTGTTATTGAGTGGTATTTTGTTTATTTCGGTCTTTGTTTTATTTCTTTTTGGGGCATTTTGTAATGTTTTGCAAGTATATACAGATGGTTTGAATGTGTGACACGTCATCATTTTATAGTTAGAGATCAGTACCATGTGCTACCCTGATCACCAATTGGTGTTCCACAGTAGTTAATAACATGCACATCAGCTGTGTTGCTACTCCATTAGCCAATACCATGGCAACAGTGGAGTATAATTGAGTACTCTGATTGGGCGTTGTCCCTTTGCCTTACTTGTGAGGAAGACAGCCTGGAAGTGTGGTCTGAAATCTATTGCAACAGCTGTATGGAGACAAACAACTATATTGTGTGTAATGTCTAGAAGTTTTGGTCTACACGTGAGTACTGCTGTTATATTTCTGAACATTGCTACTTGTGCAGGGTTTGTCTGTACCTAATACTTCTGCATATGTTTCAGTCTGGCCAGGATGTTTGACCAGCTCAAGGCTGCATAGCTATGCATAAAATGTTAGAGGGTTTACAGTTTGCTTACCAGACATCTTTAGTTTGGTGTTAATGTGTATCATACTGTGCTGATAATCAGTACTCGGTAACACTTCATGGTGTACGAACCTTTCAACCCTCTGAAACGGGATTAGTTCATACAAACCCTGTAACATCAGCAGCTGTTCAATTGTATAACAGCAACTATTTCACATAGGGCCATGTTAGTGTGTCTGTGTCCAGGTATGTTAAGGTTGCAGCAGATGTTGTACAGTAGTTGAATAAATGGTTATGGTATGACAGTATGTATTGATGTAATTATTTTGGGTGTGGGGGAGATGGTGGGTGTACATAGCAGATGCAGGTGTGTAGGAACCCCTTTTATACAACTTCTATATGTGTGTGAGTGCTCTTTCCCTATGTGAACACCTATCCCTTAGTGGACTAATGCTATGGTAATTGCAGACTGATTCATTAAGGCACTGTTAAATGCTTCCTGTATAGCATGCAGGTACTGTTAGTCCTTGAATCCTTTTGGCAATACATCGGAATGTAATAAAGTTTTGCTAAATAAAAGCTGTCTGTGTATTTCTGTCATGGATATTTGCAGTCATTGCAGTTGTGTTGGTGACTGAATCCATAGAACATATTTGTAATAGTGCATTGGCATATACTCTTCATATGTTATGTTCATATTGTTTGGGGTGGGGCAGAATGTGTGATTGCTATGGTCCATGTTATACTCAGATATGAACACTTTGGAGGCTGTCTACACACATGTATGTATGTGTATACATACCTTCTTAGTAATTGGAAGTGTTATTGGCTAGTATAATACTCATTTTTAGTTCATCTTTCAGTGTTTTGTACTGTCCTACAGGTAGATATAGATGGTTTGAATGTGTGACAAGGCAACCTTTTATAGTTACAGATCAGTAACATGTGCTATCCCAATAACCAATTGGTGTTCCTAAGTAGCTAATTACATGCACATCAGCTGCACTGCTACTGCCTTAGCCAATACCATGGCTACAGTGGAGTATTATTGTGTACTCCACTTGGGCATTGTCTCTTTGCCTTACTTGTGAGAAAGACAGCGTGGAAGTGTTATTTGTAATCTATTGCAACAGCTGTATGGAGACGAACAGTAATATATTGTGTGTAATGCCTAGAGGATGTGGTCTAAATGTGAGTACTGCTGTTATATTTCTGAACATTGCTACTTGTGCAGGGTTTGTCTATACACACTGAGCAGAGTGGAGGAGGGGCATTGACCAACTCCGATCTGAGATATATAAGTATCCTGTTTTTTTTGGATTATTTGTACTGAGTATTGTTTCTAGCAATTTATATATAGCACTTTTTATTGCCTGCTGCATAGTTTTTAGTGTATTTTATTGCTATTAACTAATCTGCACGGGTAACTGGTTTGCAGTTAAAAGCAGTCTGTAGAGTCTCTTTGCTCCTTTATCTGTTTAAAAACTTTCATTTTGTGGCTTTCTGTAGTGTTTACTGTCTGTAGGGTAATAGCTTTAGTATTGTCCTAGTTCAGATTTGCTGACTCTGGGCCTGTTTGTTTCTAAAGTGATTGTTCAAAGCACATTAACAGGCCATCTTGAATTAGCAGAAGCCTTTCTTTACCTTGGCTAGATTGTGTTAATTGGCTTCTGGCTAGTGGGGGCTGGTTCTTTTGTGCTTTTTTTTAAAAAAAAGTTGTCTAAGTTTGTATCTTCTGGTATTTAAGCCCTAACTTTGAGAAGATTTCTGTCTATACACACTGAGCAGAGTGGAGGAGGGGCATTGACTACAACTCTGATCTGAGAAATATAAGTATCCTGTTTTTTGGATTATTTATACTGATTATTCTTTCTAGCAATTTATATATAGCACTTATTATTGCCTGCTGCATAGTTTTTAGTGTATTTTATTGCTATTAACTAATCTGCATGGGTATCTGATTTGTTTGTAGAGTCTCTTTGCTCCTTTATCTGTTTAAAAACTTTCATTTTGTGGCTTTCTGTAGTGTTTACTGTCTGTAGGCTAATAGCTTTTGTATTGGGTCCCCACCCTCCCTGTTCGTGTGTTGTTGTTATACTTGGTGGCTTTGCAGTTGCCTGCCCCTACTGTAAATCTAATTTGGGACACTCCTCCTAGTCTAGTGTCATTAGCTCATTCTACCTAATACAGAGAGAATATCTAATAAGGCCTTCTGTTTCTCCCTTTTCCCTTTCAAAAAAATGCCTGAATCTCCTTGTGTTCTGACTGTGCTTCTCAAACATTTTGGAAATATAGAGTATATTTTAGAGCATTTATTATAACTGTAATTGCCTTAATATTGCTACAACTCAAGTGCTCTAGGTTGCACTGCATCTGAATTGTTTGTGTGTTTTAGCTGCTTTTCTGTATATATAGACTTCTCTCTATATGTAGACTAGCTACTTATTCTGCTGTATTACTGCCTCTTAAATCATTTTTCAGTTGTGCACTTGCCTTGCTTCATTTAAAAAGTTTTAAATTGCTAATTTTGCATAGTTTTAATTGCATTTACTGTTTAGGACTACACACTCAAGTCAGTTAGCCTTTTCTGTGTTTATTTACTGTATTATTGCATTGTTTAGCCTGTTTCAACAAAATAAAATACTATCTTGTTTGCTCGTTTCCCACCTTTCCTAGCCAGTCCATATCCCAGGCTTTGCTTGTCTCAGTACTTTATTTTCTGTGTTCAGAGCTATCCAGAACTTGCTGTGGTAGAGGGAAGTCCCACTGCTTACCAGTGGGAGTGGTGAGCATTGTACTGCCTATCTAACACTAGAGGAGTGGTGTCCAGCTCTGAAATTTTAATTTTATTAGCCTTTTTGGGGTGATTTCTATCCCTTTCAACTTTCTGGCTTAAAAATTATTTTTCACATCATGCAGCACTGTGAGGCTACAGTTAAACTATTCCAGGTGCCAGAAAGTCTGCTCTTCAAATTTTCCATTAGAACTAGCTGGTTTCTCAGTAGTAGCACTAAAATCTGAACCCCTATGACTAGCACTTGCTCTAAAACCTGCTGGAAAGCACTAGGAAGCCTGAAACTGATACAAGCACTCAACTCTCCTTGTCAATAAGGAGAAATTAATTGTAGGCACTAAACAGCCTATAATTGCAATGCACCTTGCAAAGGTAAGGGAAAACAACTCTTAAACCTTACAAAAAAAGTACCTAAACAGGCATGTCCAAGGGTCAGCTTCTGGTGATTTCTCCTGTCCACCTGGTGAATCTGTACATACTGGGGCAATGCGGCAACTGCCTCATGTACACAGCCAATCCTCTCCTCCTACCACCCAACACTACAACCTGCGAGAGATGCACTTACATAGCCAAACTGGAAGCAAAGCTCTCTCCGGCCAAGATTGTGCTAGACAGTCAAGAGGACAAGGTTAACACCTGCACTACACCTCAAGCAACTCATAGCCCTTCAAAAACCACACCATCAACACGCACACATAGCAACACTAAACCCACATATGCAGAGGCCCTTAACATTAACCTGCCCAAGCAACAAGGACCTCCAAAGCTGAAATGCAAACAAACACCAGTCACAGCCAAAGTGACACATAGCTCACAACACCAGTGTGCCACCCAACAATAGCCCCTAAGGCAAGACAATGTACCCAACACTTTAGTCATAAGTGACTCTATAGTCAGGCACACTGATGTCTCACTCACCAGGCTGAACAAGGAGAAAATTACAGTCAGCTGCCTGTTGAGTGCCAGGATCCGCCACATAACACATGCACTCAAGTCACTCCACAGCAAGTACAAATACACCTCTGTCATTGTTCATGCTGGAGTGAATGACTTGAGATGTACCTCCCTGGACTACATAAAAAGAGACATGGAAGAGCTCTTGGATCATCTGGCCCAGGCAGGTATGACCCTAGCCCTGAGTAGCATCCTGCCTTCACCCAGAATGATACCACAGTATAAGGACAAAATGATTGACTTCAACAAATGGCTAAGCTTCTGGTGTCATTCAAAGGAGATTCAGTATCTGTCTGCCTGGGAAGACATGATCAACAAACCATAATGCTTTGCCAGAGATGGTCTGCACCTGTCATCCCTGGGATTCAGGTTACTGGCTAAAGCTCTTGCCAACCCTATAGTGCCTTTTTTAGGCAAGATTCAAAGGATAAAACCACCACCGTAACAGATACAAGCATGCAAAATCTGAAGGTAATGCTACTCAATGCTAGAAGTCTAAACCTCAAAATGCACTCTCTTGAGGCACTCCTAAAAATGGAGAACATTGATATCTGTGCAGTAACTGAGACCTGGTTCAAGGCTCCGGAGAGCACCCTTGCAATACCAGGCTACAACTCTTACCACACTTTTCGGCCACAAAACCAAGACCGGAACACTAAAGGTGGAAGAGTGTCCATATTCACCAAGGATATTCACACCTCCAAGCTAGTTGCCCAACACAATGTATCTGAAATTCTCCAGGTGCAACTAACACTAGGTAAGACTGCAATCCAAATTGTAGTTTGCTACAGATCCCCCACCATGCCCCAAGATTCTCACTACACCTTTCTAAACATACTGGAAAATATGAAGATACAACCAAACACCCTAATACTGGGTGATTTCAACTACCCTGCCATTAACTGGGAAAACTACTCGGGTACCAACTCCTTTTCCCAACGGTTCTTGGAAGTCATAAATTCCAATGCCCTGGATCAACTAATCATTGTCCCACCAGGGGCTCCAGTATCCTAGACCTGGTCATTACCAACATGGGCGATAGATGCTCCACACCAGTGGTCACTCCCTCATTGGTCAGGTCTGACCATAAGCAAATCATCCTTGACATCCATATCCCACCCCCACCCCCCTGTAAGGAAACCTCCTTAAAAAACTTCTCCAAAGCCAACGTCATGCTACTGAAGTCAGAAGTGACAAACTTCACGACACCCATGCAGATGGGATCTGAATGTTCGGCTGCAGAATCCTACACTAAGGCACTGTACGAGCACATCCACTCGTGCATGAATCATGCCATCCAAAATAGAACCAAGATACTCTTCTCCAAAAAAAGAAGCCAATCTGGTGGTCCCCTGCTATAAACAAACTATCAACAGAAAGAAGAAACTGTTGCAGAAAAGAGGAAAATCCCAGGATGCAAAAAACTCCCTCACCAGCCTCAGTAAGAAGCTGAGATCCCTCATAAAATCCTCAAAAGCTAGTTATGAAAATAAAGTTGCCAAAGATTTCAAAGACAACCACAAGGCATTCTATAGTTATGTCAAGAATCTAAATGGCAATGCTCAGATCTGCTCTGAGCTACAACAGAATGGCATTAAATATACAGATCCCAAGGATATTGCCAATATCCTGGCAGATCGATTTAGTGCCAACTTCACCCCCCCTCTCACCCCCTAAAGGGCACATCTCAATAGCAAAAGATTGCCAAATTCTGGTAATCATGACCACACAGGTAGAAACTACACTCTCCAAAGCTAAGAATACAGCATCTATGGGACCAGATGACATCCCAGGCTGTGTACTACATGAACTACAAAATGAACTGGCACTTCACCTAAGTGTCATGTTTAATTATAGCCTCGCCTCAGGCTTCATGCCAACTGAGTGACGCACAGCTACAGTTATCCCACTCCACAAGGGGGGATCCACCTTGGATCCCGGGAACTTACGTCCCATCAGTCTGACAAGCCTGATCTGCAAGGGCATGGAATGCATTATCATGGAACTTATAAACAAAGACATTGGCAAACTTCAAACACTGGACCCCACCCAGTTTGGGTTTGTGAAGGGCCGATCTTGTCTCCTGAATCTGATTGACTTCTTCGATTCAGTATCCAAAGCTGTGGACGTGGGTAAGGCGGTCCACACAGCCTATCTGGACCTTGCCAAGGCCTTCGACAACATCCCCCACTCTGGAATCATAGATAAACATACTAAGCTGGGCATAAATCCCTACGTCACTCGATGGGTTGCCATCTGACTTACTGACAGAACCCAGACTGTAAAAGTAGCCAATTCCAAATCCAGCTCCAGACAAGTGACAAGTGGAGTACCTCAGGGTTCAGTCCTGGGACCACTCTTGTTTGGCATCTACTTCCCTGAAGTACAGGCCAACACTAAGGGACTCTGGCTAACAAAGTTTACAGATGACTGCAAACTGGGAGCCATTATTGAATCCCCAAATGATTGTGTATATTCTACAAAAGGTCCTTACAGAAACAGATGTTTGGTGCCAGTGCCATGGGCTCAAGCTTAATGCCAAGAAATGCATAGCTATCCCCCTTTGGAAAAAAACATATACCCATGAATTACCACATAGGTGGCAGTACAGTAAACATTGAAAGTGTGATGAGAGACTTAGGGACACAGGTGGACAGTGGTCTCACTTTTGATAACCACATCGCCACAACTGTCAGGAAATCCTTCTATGTGGCACACCTCATCACTAAGGGCTTTTCATCCAGAAAAAAGGAGGTCATTGTCCCACTGTACTCATCCCTCATTAGACCCATTATAGAGTATAATGCCCCGTTTGGTATGTACCTCACAAGGCATCTGCAACAGCTGGAAAGGCTACAGAAATACCTCACTAAAAGAATCACAGGCCTAAACCAGATGCCATATGCTGACTGTCTAAAAAAATCCAGCTATACTCTGTGGCATATCGTCTACTCAGAGGTGATATCTGCTTAACATACAAGGCCATGTCAAACCCTGAGTTGCTGGACATGCTCCACTTAAAGAAATCCCAATCCCTCAGAGCCACACGCTCCAGGGATCTAAACCTTGTCATCACAATGAACAAAACATGCTGGAGGGATAGGTTCCTGACCCAGAGACTCCCCATACTCTGGAATAGACTGCCCATACATGTCAAGCAGAGCACCTCATTGGCCCTCTTCAAAAGGAACCTTGATTATTGGATGGGAGATAGGAAATTCACCTCGGGGATCGTGTCCATTGCCCTGCTAGACAGGTGTCCAGAGAAGTAAATATTGTGGGAAGAAATATCCAGGGAATTGTTATGGCTAGGCTTGTATAGGTTCTAGGGCAGATAGCCTAGTACCAACCTATGAACCTATAAACCTATGTACCTAATACTTCTACATATGCTTCAGTCTGGGCCAGGTTGTTTGACCAGCTCAAGACTGTATGGTTATGCATATCATGTTAGGGGGTTTACAGTGTGCTCATCAGACATCTTTAGTTTGGTGTTAATGTGTATCATACTGTGCTGATAATCAGTAATTGGTAACACATCCTGGTGTAATTATTTTTCAACCCTCTGAAACATGATTCGTTCAAACAAAACCTGTCACATCAGCAGCTGTTCCATTGTATAACAGCAACTATTTGACATAGGGCCATGTTAGTGTGACTCTATCCAGGTATGCCAAGGTTTCAGCGAATGTCGTACATTGGATGAATAATTGGTAATGGTATGACAGTATGTATTCATGTAATTAGTTTAGGTGTGGGGGAGATGTTGGTGGATGTATATAGCAGATGCAGGTGTGTAGACACTGCTTTTATACATATTCTATATGTGTGTGGGGGTTCTTTCCCTATGTGAACACCTATTCCTTAGTGGACTAATACTATGGTAATTGCAGGCTGATTCATTAAGGCATTGTTAAATGCTTCCTGTATTGCATGCAGGTAATGTTAGTCCTTGAATCCTTTTGGTCATACATCGGAATGTAATAAAGGTTTGCTAAATAGAGGATGTCTGTGTATTTCTGTCATGGATATTTGCAGTCATTGTAGTTGTGTTGGTGACTAACCCTATTTAGCTCTTGTCCGTATGACATATTTGTAATAGTGTATTGGCATATACTCTTCATATGTTATGTTCATATTGTTTGCGGGGGGCAGGATGTGTGATTGTTATGGTCCATGTTATACTCAGATTTGAACACTTCAGATGCTGTATATACACATGTATGTATGTGTGTATATATATATATATATATATATATATATATATATATATATATATATATATATATATATATATATATATATATATATATATATATATATACACTTATATATGTATATATATATATATATATATATATATATATATATATATATATATATATATATATATATACATCTTCATGTACCAGTAATATATATTATTGCATACGTTTATATGTGCCTCCATAGATGTGTAGATGTTTTTAAACTATATAGATATATATATATATATATATATATATATATATATATGTGTGTGTGTGTGTGTATATCTCTATATATTGACATGTATCTATCTTTCTATATATCTGTATATATAATATATATATATATATATATATATATATATATATATATATATATTTAGCATACACCTTTCATTGGGTACATGGCAGTTTGTCCTTTTTCCACACAATCTTCCCTTTTGTATTTTAACCTGTCTGAAAACGGAACTGACATGGGTACATCTCAGGTAGCTTAGTGGTAGGTTACTCTGAGGTTGGTGGACATGGTTGTGGGTTCTAATCCTGGAAGTGGTTATTATTTTACTTCTCAGAGCAGGTACTGCAAGGGAAAGGGTGATTAATGCATATTTAAGCAGTTGTAAGCTAGTTTGCCTGTGTTCTGCGTGACGGTAAGTGAAGGTTACACCTGTAAAGCGCTTATCTGTTTAACTGTGTTTAAGCACCACTTACCATCATGCAAAACCATGCAAACCTGCGTAAAACTGCTTAAAAGTGCCTTAATTAACCTGCATCCAACAGCCCTTATTCTGGCCCTCATAAAACTAAACAGCCCTTGCAGATCTTGGACCCAGGACCATGAACACCACAGTCACTGACTTTACCACTAAGGCATCTGAGATATGTACAAGTGTTATGGGTTTTAGAATATACCTTTTACTGCAAGCATTCCTCACTTCCGAAAACAAAAGTGACAATCAGTTGGTGTACATATGTATAATACATGTTAATGTTCATATGTTTGTAGAATTATGTGCTGCAATGTGACCTGACAGGGTGTATTAGGGATGCGCATGGTTCTGGTTTTGTGTCCTTTTTTATTGTCTCCATACTCCATGTATACACCTCCAGTTCACTTATTGAACATCCAACCCAGGCTCTCCTTGATGCATAATTACATTACCCATCCTTCCTCCCCCACCCCAAACTCCACACACACAACAACATTCCCTTCTATGGTGAATTAAGTTAATATTAATTGTTATAATACCAGAGCTGCATGTGCTTTGTGTACACTTCAATTCCTTTGGGTTGCTTCTGTGTTACAAAGTGTGTTCATAGATGTTTATATAAATGGCTATAGATGTGTCTGTAGATATATATATATATATATATATATATATATATATATATATATATATATATATATATATATATATATACATACACACACATATATATTCATATCTATGTGCACACATCACTGACATGCATATATAGTATATAGTATTAGTTTTTAACATTTATACATATGTAGACTTGTATATGTTGATTCACAAACTACAGTACATTACAATGTACTGTACATATGTACACAAAGTGACTGTCCCATTTGTTGTCAGTACTGTGGAATACCTGTAGTAAAAAGTGTATTCTAAAACCCATGACCCATGTATACAGCTCTGATGGCTTAGTGGTAAGTCCAGCAACTATTTGGTGCATGGTCCAGGGTTCAAGACCTGCGATGGTTTAACTTTTATTAGGCCAGAATACGGCTCTTGTAAGCAGTTGTAAGCATGTTTAAAAATGATTGTGCGACATTAAGGCGGCAGTTAAACAAGGTTAAATGAAATTTAAAAGCATATAACCTTGTGCGTGCAAACACGGTCACATCCGTTAACTACTCAGGATATATATACGTAAGTGTAGTAACATCTCAATATGTGCTTACATAACATTACAATCTCTGTTGACTTTACTCTCAGGCACACATGGGTTTATACGGGTGTTTCAAATGTTTATTAAACTGAATATTACTACCTAAATATGCAAACTGTGGTTAAGGTATACATTTTAACATAAAAAACATCTCTGACTTTTTGGGGATTTGAACTGCAAATGCATAGCTACTATGCAAATGCTCTAACTATTACACTATTGACAATAACATTGCTTCTGCCTATTTTTCTATTTAGATGATTTCTATGTGTAAGCTAGGGTAAGCAAAGGGCAGTGGCACACAAACCCACTGAGCTTCACGTACTCTTGTAATAATAACATAAGAAATGAAAGGGGAGAATATAAAGTAAAATAACTAACTACATTAGGCATAGCCCCTCACTGACACTCTTCAAGAGAAACCTTGAAGAGTGGATGGGGAACAGTAGATACACCCTAGGGATCCCACCATTGGCTCTGCTTGACAGAGGGACAGTTAGTTCAATGGGGTGGCAAAAGCTGACACATTCTGGCTAAGCATATGAATGCCTTCGGGCAGTTAGCCTGGTACCTACCTATGAACCTATGAATCTATACATACAGTAGCAGTACATGCTGATAGCTTAATTTACTGTTCAGGTGTTGACTTACCTTGTGCCAATAGCAGTTGTGTGTGCAATAGTTGTGAGGAGCCTATGTTGGATGCACACAGTAGACTGCCTATACATGACAATTTATAGGTAGTCTTGTGTGTGTGCCATCCATTTTTACTGTGTGTGCAGGTGGAGAAAGGTGTCAGTCCCTAGGTGCCTACACTGTCAGTGTGTGTGTTATATGTTCCCTCTTTGCCAAGGCATGGGCATACTGGGCACACCTCCATCTGCCTACAGGGGCTGGCTCAGGGGGCTCATGGTCTGCGTCCCTCTGTGCCTGTGGGGCCCTTGGCAATGGTGGTGGGCTGTGAAGGCTTTCATCATTCTGTCCCTGCTGCAGCTGTTTCCGCAGGTTCATATTGTGTAGCATGGCACATACTATGATGATGTGGGCACATGTGGCTGTAGAGTACTGCAAGGCTCCACCGGATATGTCCAAGCAATGGAACCAAGATTTGAGCATCCCAAACACACGCTCTATGTTGATTCTGGTTTGTGCGTGTGCCTCATTATGGCATTCTTGCATGGGTGTGTGTGCATTTCTGATGGCTGTCATCATCTACGGTTCCAATGCATAGCCAGTATCCCCCACCAGATGGCCATATGGAATGTCCCCCCTGGCAAATGCCTGATACAGCTGTGAGACATGCCAGATGTGGGAGACGTGATAGCTTCCAGGGCTGCCAGCACACACATCCATGATAATGCCCTGGGCATTGCACATGACCTGGCAGTTTATGGAGGGGTATCCCTTACGGTTTATGTAGCGCCTACCCTGCTCACTGGGTGGTGACTTGATGTGTATATGCATGCAGTTTATTGCACCCAGTACCTCCGGGTATTCTGCCACACAGTGGAAGAGATGCATATTGCTGGCCAACTCCTCCTGCATTTGGGGGAAGTATATGTGCTCATTGGCATTTGGTAAGATGGCATCCAAGAACTGGTGGAGTACCCTGGATGCTGATGCCTGTGAGATCCCCATGATATCCCCAGTTGGCCTTTGAAAGGTACCTGTGGCTAGTATTATCAGGCTTACACATACTTTGGTATTCACTGGGATGGGTTCCCCTGTGTTTGTTCTGGTTCTGAGGCATGGCCGTCACAGCTCCACAAGTTGCTGTAGGGTGTCCCTGTCCACCCTGTAATGCTCTACTATCTCCAGATCATGTAGCCCCTGGTAGGTTACCCTGGGTCTGAACACTCTTCTCCTCCTCTGGTGCCTGCGGTGGTTGTCAGCATCATCGTCCTCACCACCTTCAGTCTCCATCACATGCTGGTGGATCAAAGCAATAGCAGCCCCTAACATGTACATATTAAACACTTCCATGTTTGTATACACCAATGGTGCAGTGTGTATGGGAAACACAAGTGTGTGTGAGGTGCTTACACACTTTATACTATTGTGCTTTAGATGCTGCTGATGTAATTGGCGGTGTGTGAGCAGTTTCAGCTGCAAGGTATCTTACTTATGGGTTTTACATTGCTTACTGCAAGTGTGGGGGCTGTAGTGTGGAGTTATGCTTGCCTGGCTTGATTCATCTGTTGCCCTTTAATTCCCTTTTAAACCTAGATGTCCTCCCATTGTCAGGCATGCATCCACCTGCCAGCTTTATTGTCTTGTACTTTCCCTACCCAGTCGTGTGTTGCAAAGTGTGTTATGTAGCTGATATAATGCAATTCTACTTTGTTCTGCTGTGACACTTTACTGTTTTCTTTGCAGTACAGCCCCTCCCCTTTCCTGTTCTGCGGATAGCTGCTAGCAGCCTTGTTAGCTGTTGTCAATGTTCCACTGTAGGTTCCTAGGTATTAATTTCTCATTTGTACTCCAATTTCCCTGCTGCAGCATTTCCTTATTTTTTTCATATATCCTTCCTGTTCCAGCTCCGGAGCTTGCTGCACATACCCATTTATCGGGTTTAAGCGCGTTTTAATCTCCATTCACATGCATACTCAGTTACCTTGTGTGCTCTCAGCTAGCCAAAGCTACAGCCAGTTAAACAGACCCCTTTCCTTTATCTTTGCTTAGCTACAGGCAAAACAGATTGGCCTTGCTCCAATGTGCTTACAGCAAAGATGACACACCCCTCTCATGTTGTCATCTTTATCTCATGGTCACACCTCGGTGTTATAACACTACGCCGTGAGGTGCATCCTTACACCAGGGGGGAATCTGTGATTCAGTATAACTCCTCTCATTTGCATTAGATTGCCTACTAATTCCTAGAAACCATGCATAACACTAACACAGCTCCTTAGCTATCCTTGCGCCATGGTGTGGTGTGACATGCCTGCCATTGGCTGCTATGGAGAAATCATGCTATGTGTTTCATTGCAGTTTTATTTTCTTTTTTTCTATTTTTCTTACGATCCCATTTGCACGCTGCTGCCCTACGCTTTAAATTTTGCAATAGCGTGAAAAGAAATAATAATGTTAATTTTATATTTTGTACATTTTTTATGCCAATGGCTATATATTTAGTTATTGTCATATATTAACAATATAATACATGTTTTTGGCCAGCTGACATGGCTCCGATTTTTTGTTTGCAGTAATGCAAACCATTTTTTTACAGTTTACATTTCTCCATGCTTATACTATGTCTGCACCACTTCGTAGATCACTAACTACCCTCATTTACATGCTACACTGTTGCATATGGGGTGATTAGCATAAATGAGCTGAGAACTTTGTCGGCGTAGCGTACGCAGGTAGTGCACATGAAAACAGCTCATACCTGCATCTCTTGGGGGCCATATTTGGTGTGGGAACATCGACGCTACTCCTGCGCCTGGCGCAAGCTTCATGAATCCTGGGGAGTATCTAAATCATTACATTATATTCCATTGCCTACCCTTAACTCTTCTGACAATCATTACTAATGTAGAGACAGAATGAGTGCCTTTATCTAACTAGATTCATATATTTTCTATTTTTATTCTAATATTCAGCTAATTGCTAGATGAACCCCCGGAATCTCTATAGCGTGCACAATGTGCAAGATCGGTGCAGGAGCTCAAGCGGGCAATATGTCTGCCATGCGATCCAGGAACAGCCTGCAGGCGTGTGCATGAGCACTCCTGCACTAATCCTGCATGGACTAAGCCCCTGTATGCAAATCACCCCATTTGCATGAGAACTTTATGCAAATGCGGTGACTTTGCAATCCAGGAAGCTTGCAACCAGCCGTGTAGGACTAGTGCTATCTGCAGAAATGTACTCTGTTAGTAACCGAGTACATTTTTGCAAAATCCAAAACGGAGCTGTGACAGCTCCAAATAAAGGTTACATATCATGTAGTAAGCATGCCAATGGCCATGTATAAGGCCATTGGCATTGCAAACAGTAAAAAAAATACAAAAATCAACTTTATTTTTTTAGCCGATCTCAGCTGTTTAAGCATAGGGCAGTGGCGTGCAAACGGGATCAGGGGAAAATAACAAAATTAACCTAAATTAAGCATTCTAACTAAAATCAGTATTCTGTCATGCAAGCCAATGGCAGGCAGAAGACAACATGGCCAGTGAGTAGTGGTTGCTAAGGGGGGAGGCTCAATGTGAGACATGTAACTATGCATTAGCAGGGAATCCTATGCAAATCAGGGGAAAGATAGTGAATCCCAGTTTTCCCCAGCATGTGAGTCAGGTCCCAACAGTGTAAGAGTAGGAATACCTTGGTGCATGTCTAGGAGTTAGTTGACATCTTGGGGGTGTGTGTCAGGCATAATGTAAGTGGATTGGAGCCCTGTGGTGCGGGATTGCTCCTAGCTTAGCACAGCTAAGCTAAGGGGTGTGTCTAAACCTGCCTAGCACTCTTTACAATGCCTAAGCGGGTCTGCACACTGCGACCGAGTTTTAAAGGCAGAAAAAAAGAGTTAAAACAGGAAATATTAGCAGTGTGCACATTTGTGCACACTGTTTGCCCAGCACATCCCCGTGCTTAAACAGGAAGGCAATGGGAAGGAAAAACAGCAGTATAGGAAGGTAACCAAGGAGAACTAGCATAGCCGGCAGGTGAAATGTATCAGAATCAGCCAATTACACAGGCAGCAGACCAGCCCAGCCCAGAACATGACTATAAACAATGCAAACACCTTCCCCTCTGGTTTATCCCACAATCTACACCACCGGTGTAAACAAGCAGGGAACTTTTAACACTCACAACAGCAAAATGATAGTGGCTGCAATAGCTATCATACAACACCTTGTGGAAGAGGCTGAGGGTGGTGAGGATGTGAATGCTGTTGACCAAACCACAGTGAGGAGATGGAGAAAACTGTACAGACCCAGAGTAACCTACCAGGGGCTACATGAGCTGGAGATAATGGAGCGCTATAGGGTGGACAGGGACCTCCTACAGCAAATTGTTGAGCTGTGCCGGCCACACCTGACACACAGAACTAACAGAGGAGAACCCATCCCAGTGGATACTAAGGTATGTATAGGCCTACAAATACTAGCTACAGGTACCTTCCAAAGACCAACTGGGAATATGATGGGGATTTCCCA
This sequence comes from Protopterus annectens, assembly GCF_019279795.1. Taxonomy (NCBI): domain Eukaryota; kingdom Metazoa; phylum Chordata; order Ceratodontiformes; family Protopteridae; genus Protopterus; species Protopterus annectens. The sequence continues at coordinate 126,641,179 of NC_056737.1, forward strand.
GGCATCAGCATCCAGGGTACTCCACCAGTTCCTGGATGCCATGTCAGCACATGTCGGTGAGCACGCATATTTCCCCAACACCCGTGAGGCGTTGGCCAGCAATATGCAACTGTTCCACCAAATAGCAGAATACCCTGAGGTAGTGGGTACTATAGACTGCCTACACATATGCATCAAAGCACCAGCCAGTGAGCAGGGTAGGGTCTACATCAACCACAAGGGCTTCCCGTCCATCAACTTCCATGTCGTGTGCGATGCCCAGGGCATAATAATGAATGTGTATGCTGGCTGCCCTGGAAGCTATCATGATTCCCACATCTGGCATCTGATGCAGTTGTACCAGAGATTTGCTAATGGGGACATCCCTGATGGTCACCTAGTGGGGGATGCTGGATACGCATTGGAACCGTGGCTGATGACACCCATCAGAAAGGCACACATACCCAAATAAGAATTCCATAATGAGGCACATGCACAGACTAGAATTATAGTAGAGCGTGTGTTTGGGATGCTCAAGTCATGGTTGCAGTGCCTGGACACATCTGGTGGAGCCTTGCAGCACTCACCAGCTACAGCCCCCCACCTAAGCCAAGGCCTACACAGGCACAGAGTGACTCAGAGGAGGAGGAACAACCTGAGCCTGCCCTAGTAGGCAGAAGGAGGCATGCCCAGTATGCCCTGGCCTTGGCAAAGAGGCAACGCATAGCACATACACTGACACAGGAGGGACCCAGGGAATAACACCTCTCCCTGACTCTCACATGCAGAAAAAAGGGATGCCAAACATTACACAACCTGTGCTTAACCATGTGTAGGAAGTGTACTATGTGCATCCAACATAGGCAGCCCTGCAGCACCACCCTCAATACTGGGACACCCACAAGGTAAGTGACTCACACATGCCAGTCAGGGGGGTTCACATACCCAACAACAGTCATAGCCAGCAGGACAGGTGTAGACAAACACAAACAAAGGCTGTGCTATGGCCTCTGAATGATGCCTTTGGGTAACCTTCCCCCCAGGCCTACACAGACAGACTACACCAGGTCAGGCAGTGGGGTGTCAGTTCTGAATGGGTAGGAAGTCAGAAACTAATATGTAGGTAAATAAAATCTAAGATCTGTAGTACACTGATATGCCTCTAGTTAGCATGATAGGTAAGACTACAGAATGAAATGGAGTACCCAACATACCAGTACAGTCCTAGCAGCTGTGTAAAAGTGTCAGGTGTGCCCCCCATTCTACATAGTAATGTAATAACAGTCAGGTGTGCCCCCGATCCTGTGTAGAAATGTAGAAATAGTCAGGTGTGTCCCCCATCCTACGTAGTAATGTAATAACAGTCAGGTGTGCCCCCCAATCCTGTGTAGAAATGTAGTAATAGTCAGGTGTGCCCCCATCCTACATAGTAATTTAATAACAGGCAGGTGTGCCCCCCAATCATGTGTAGAAATGTAGAAATAGTCAGGAGTCAGGTGTGCCCCCCATCCTATGTAGTAATGTAATAACAGTCAGGTGTGCCCCCCAATCCTTTGTAGAAATGTAGAAACATTCAAGTGTGCCCCCCATCGTATGTAGTAATGTAATAACAGTCAGGTGTGCCCCATCCTATGTAGAAATGTAGTAAAAGTAAGATGTGCCCCCCAATCCTGTGTAGAAATGTAGAAATAGTCAGGTGTGCCCTCCATCCTATATAGTAATGTAATAACAGTCAGATGTGCCTCCCAGTCCCTTTTAGAAATGTAGTAACAGACAGGTGTGCCCCCCAATCCTGTGTAATAATGTAGTAATAGTCAGGTGTGCCCCACATCCTATGCAGAAATGTAAAAATGTCAGTGCAAAATGATTGACGGATACCCTGCAGAGATAGCATGATACCTGTAGGTGTACAACAGAAAGGCCACTACTGCAGTACAAACTACCTGGACTAGATCCACACATTCAGTACAGATGAGCATATTGGGCATGCCCACACACTTAGAGAAATGAAGGCAATGCCATTCAACAACATACTGAAAGGTCATGCTGGGCATTCTCACACACTTAAACATATGAAGGCCATGTCTGCAAACACCAGTGGACCAGACAAATCTGGCAGCCGCAGATGTTAGTGCAGACACTACTCAGTATGCACCACTCATGCTTTACACACACAGTGGATAGGAATACAGGCATATATGTAAGGAGAACACACTATAATAAGCCAAAGGTAGAAGTACATAAATGTGTGGAAGAGGGTGACTCTGACAAGGAGCCACCCTGGCCTGTCCCACCCAGCACACAGCCAAAGGGCCACAACCACACAAGGGTCAGATGTCACTCACTGCAGATACTAGCCACCAGTATCTGTCAGCATTACAGACTATGTGGTGCATGTGCTAGCTGTGTAACATGACTATACAAGGAAGTAGTCATCTAGCAGCTGTATACACGTACCTGTGAAATATGACCAAGTCTGTGCTCGCATGTGGCATGTCAACCCCTAGACTAATGGGTTATGGCCCATGCACACACACTGCCCTCCCCATAGCCCAACTCTGACAAGCATGCTTAGGTGATCCACTGTGAAATACACCTTTGGTAGAGTTGTAGCCTGTTAATCTCCATGGCGCGTCACATAACTGTGTACTGCTGTAGTGTGATAAACTAGCTGGGGAGGAGTTCCAATCTCAGACATGGCAACTGTGTGTGTGTGTGTGTGTGTGTGTGTGTGTGTGTGTGTGTGTGTGTGTGTGTGTGTGTGTGTGTGTGTGTGTGTTTGTATTTGTGTGTGTGTCTGTCTGTGTAGAGAGCCATGCTTATTAGGGTAGTCACACTCCCTACAATTGAAATGCTCTACTTTGGTAAGGCTGCTAATGTCATCTACCTAGAAATACTCCTCTGGGAAGACTGTAGCCCAGTAATCTCTGTAGCGTATGCCATAATTGCATACTGCTGTAGTGTGATAAACTAGTTAGGTAGGAGTTCTAATCCCAAACTTGGCTAGTGTGTGTGTGTGTGTGTGTGTGTGTGTGTGTGTGTGTGTGTGTGTGTGTGTGTGTGTGTGTGTGTGTGTGTGTGTGTGTGTGTGACTCTGTCTGTGTAGAGAGCAATGCTTTTTAGGGTGGTCACACTCCCTACAATTGAAATGCTCTACTTTGGTAAGGCTGCTGATGTCATCCACCTAGAAATACACCTCTGGGAAAGTTGCAGTCCAGTAATCTCCGTAGTGCATGCCATAACTGAGTACAGCTATAGTGTGATAAACTAGTTAGGTAGAAGTTCTAATCACAGACTTGGCGAGTGTGTGTGTTCTTGTGTGTGTGGCTGTCTGAATATGTCTGTGTAGAGATCAATGCTTTTTAGGGTGGTCACACTCGCTACAATTGAAATGTTCTACTTTGGTAAGGCTGCTGATGTTATCCACCTAGAACTACACCTCTGGAAAAGTTGTAGCCCAGTAATATCCATAGTGCATGTCAAGACTGTGTACTGCTGTAGTGTGATAAACTAGTTAGGTAGAAGTTCTAATACCAGACTTGGCAAGTGTGTGTGTGTGTCTGTGTGTGTGTGTGTGTGTGTGTGTGTGTGTGTGTGTGTGTGTGTGTGTGTGTGTGTGTGTGTGTGTGTGTGTGTGTGTGTGTGTGTGTGTGTGTGTGTGTGAGTGGGCGTGTGTGGGCATGTGTGAGCGTGTGTGTGTGTGTGTGTGTGTGTGTGTGTGTGTGTGTGTGTGTGTGTGTGAGACTGTCTGACTCTGTTTGTGTAGAGAGCAATGCTTTTGTGGGTGGTCACACTCCCTACAACTGAAATGCTCTACTTTGGTAAGGAAGATGATGTCATCCACCTAGAAATACACCTCTGGGAAGGTTGTAGTCCAGTAATCTCCCTAGTGCATGCCAAAACTGCATACTGCTGTAGTATGATAAACTGGTTCGGTAGGAGTGGTAATCCAAGACTTGGCAAGTGTGTGTGTGTGTGTGTATGTGTGTGTGTGTGTGTGTGTGTGTGTGTGTGTGTGTGTGTGTGTGTGTGTGTGTGTGTGTTTGTGTGTGTTTCTGTCTGACTGACTCTGTCTGTGTAGAGAGCAATGCTTTTTTAGGTAGTCATACTCCATACAATTCTAATGCCCTACTTTGGCAATCCTGCTGATGTCATCCAATGTGAAATATACCTTTAGGGAAGGAGTTCTCCAGTAATACCCGTGGTGCATCCTATAACAACTCCTTGCTGTAGTGTGATATAGACCTCTAAAAAATTCACCAATGTAACCAAAAACTCATAAAACCAAAAAACACAGCTGTCGAGGAGGTAGTTCCAAATGTTTATTGATAAATAGATGGCACAAATTACATACAAGACTGTAGACTTAAAGCGCTTTTCGTTTGCACTAAAGCAAACTTCTTCAGAAGTCCATAAAATTAAAACCAACACAATTTAAATTGCGACACTGCTGACAGAACTACCTCCTCGACAGCTGTGTTTTTTGTTTTATGATATAGACCTCTGTTAAGGGTTCTATACCAACACATGTCGGTTGTGGATATTTTGTGTGTGTGTGTCACTGTCTGTGTAGGGAGCAATGCATTTTAGCCTAGCCACACTCACTACAATTCGAATGCCCTACTTTGGCAATCCTGATGATGTCATCCAATATGAACTACACCTTTGGGGAAGGAGTTCTCCAGTAATCCTCATGGTGCATCCTATAACAGCTCCATGCTGTAGTGTGATACAGACATCTAGGTTCTATACCCACACTGTCGGTTGCGGATGTTTTGTGTGTTTGTCACTGTCTGTGTAGGGAGCAATGAATTTTAGCCTAGCCACACTCACTGCAATTCAAATGCCCTACTTTGGCAATCCTGTTGATGTCATCCAATTTGATATACACTTTTGGGGAAGGAGTACTCCAGTAATCTCCATGGCGCGTACTATAACTGCGTAGTACTATAGTGTAATGAGCTATTTAGGTAGGTGTTCTAATCCCAGACATGACAGGTGGGTGGGTGTGTTTGTGTAACTCCTATCCTGTGTGGAGGTGGGTGTGAGTGTGTGACCCCTTGGCCCAATGTGGAGTGGGTTTTGCAAATTTCTTATATGGTAGCCCTAGTATATATCACAATGTCTACCATACAGGGATAACAGATGTGAAATAGCTGAGAATCTGGGGTTCAAATCCATACACATACATGTGACATCAAGGCCAGGCAATCACAGTTAGCAACCCCAGTATTACCCAGAGCACACTCTCAACCCACGTCTCATACACACACATACCTAGGCAACAGCCAGTGTGTGGGTAGTACACTGCATACTGGCCACTGATAGAAACTATGGAGTGATTGCAGTGGGCTACAGAGGCCATGGCATCCTGTCCATCTGTCCAATAGGCACGTACATGCAGACAGTGCACCTTCCCTATGTTCCCCACTGGACACCTGCAACACCTGCGGTGCCATGCCTGAAAACATGCCCTGTATGGACAGATGCCACTGACAGCAAGGAATGCTGTTAACATGCTATCAATGTAGGTGCAGGGTAAACCTGGTTTCCATTACCAGTTCCTGCCACAGGTGGCCAAGACTGGCACATCTGATGATAATCGATGTACACAACATGGGGCAGACACCCCAGGTACAGTTCCACATGTCACTGTACATGCATGTGGGAGGTGTACACATCCCAGACACTGTCCATGTCATGGACTAAGGAACACATACATGACAAGCAATGCACAGCATTGGCCACATACAATAGTGACCCAGGTGACTGGATGGTAGATACAATACCCACTTGTGTAGGCAAATGCAGAAACTACATCCCTTAGCCAAAATGCAGACCATTGCCATGTGGCCTGATGCCAAGGTATACCCATCACCTAGCCTTGTATAGCCGTCTGGCACAGTCGACCATCACACACCCATGCAGAAATGCACCCATGCATGCCAGTACTGGCACCCTGTGTGTTTGTGTATGTGTTGAATGATTCATATGATCACACCCACACTCACTACAACCCCCATTGGCATATTGAAGCATGCTGTCTGATGTCAGACACCTCCTCATACCCTTTGCCCATATAACCTCCGTATCACCTGTGTGGTGCATGTGATACATGCACAGTAATGTGTTGTGGCAATCTCACTAGTGATGAATTGTAATCCTGGCCCTGCCAAGTGTGTCAATGTGTGTGCATCCCTGTGAGAGTGTGGCTGTCTTGACACTGGCATCTGTTCATGTGGACAGGTATGTGTACTTCACCTCCCATATAGCTACCATATTCCTGTTGCAGATGTCACTCACCATCACATATATGTTCTGAGGGCTCCACAACAGGTAACCTATGTGGCTCATCCAATAACTGCATAGAACTGTGATTGCACTACATAGTCGTCAGGGGTTTGATACAGTGTGCTGGTAGGTGTATGACACAAACATGCTTAAGATTTGCACTCCCACCCCTCCCTGACATGTCTTTGCCTCTGTCTGCCTCCCTCACTGGTGGATGTGGAGACCTACACCTGCTTTGCTTAGGCCACTGCATGTGTATTTTAAGTGATGCTCATGATCAGCTGATGGCCTCTGCACGAATTGCATCCCTCCCCTAGCTGATTGCATGTGGATCAGCTGTGGTAACATTTCCATAACCAAGTGCATGGAAATACACTCCAATATCTAGGAACATCGTGTTGGTGCTGGGCCTTTTCATTCATTGTGAGCAGGAAATCGATCTGTTGTTTGGCAAACAGCATCTCAGATGGATTGGGGATTTACCTCTGACAACATACACTGTGGAATCAGGCCAACACACAGGAGGGGAATGTGCCTGACCTGACTACTGACTGTAAGTGCTGCTATAGTGCATTCAGAGTAATGTTGGTTTAACAGGGTGTGTGCGGATATGGCTGTCCTACATGTATTAATACCTGCCATGTCAGTTCTATGTTTATGAGGGCTCCCCTTCTGTAGGATCATCTGCAGACAGGGCAGTGAGTGGTGCCTTTGGTTTCATGTGTTACCCACAGAGCATGTATCTGTGAACTGCAGAAGGTAGTGTGAGGATTGCAGTCTGTAGATGGTGAAAGCCGTGACAGTTACTGACTTCATATCCCTCATAGGACATATGTTGCGACAAACCCTGTTACAACAGTAAATGTATGAGGTTATCGCAACAACATGTCAATATTGGTCCTGTGTATGTCCTTCCAGCCACAACCCTGTCAACATTTGTACATATGTCATGCATTGAGAGGTGCATATGTGCTGTACACCATAATTAGTATCATCATATCTGATAACAAGCCAGTGAGATATCAGACTGCTACACATGTTATGTACAGTAGGGGTTATATTTGATGACATAACCTGGACATCCTGTGGTTGTTTGTACAGTACTGAGGTCTGTGTACTTTTGGTGAATGTTGACACTGTGTGTATTGTTAATATGTCGTGGCCTGTGGACAGATTGTGGTGGATGTCATCATTTTAGGTACCGTCCTATCTGATGTTACATGCTGCTCCACTGTATGTTACCGTATTGGCTTACATGTTTGTAGGGCCGTACACACAGATGTCCCATACCACAGGCATCAGACCACACTGTGTAGTGGCCCAGTATATGCAGGTTTAGTGTGTGAGTGGCGCATATGAGGATGGTGTTGAACAGATAGTCCATATACTGTAATATTATGCTAGCCTGCCATATGTGGCTGTGGCTGTGTTCACGTTGGTTGTGGTTATGCACTTTCACACAGGTGTATCTTACCCTGTGCTGTGACATGCCTGTAGAGCCTGCTATATATGCAAGTACATGTACTAGGAAATGTAAGCCAGTGTTGAGCCAGTCTGCCTGTAGTCTGCACAGTGCTTTGTTACATGCTTAACAGCTTAGTGTACTTACCCAGTGAGATGTCATGTCCAGATACTTGCCAGATGTACTGCTGCCAGGCCTCCCTTAACAGTCATGTATGTCAGACAGAACGGTGGGATGCTGAAGAGATGTATGTCAATATCTAGTGGGTAGTATGTGGCCATGGCACCTCTGTACCAGAAGTTATTATGTGTCAGGACAGACAGGAGTGTGTGAATGCATAACTTATGAGGGCAAATGTATACCAGTCGTTATGTGTTATACTCATCTACATGGCTGTTAACATCCATATTGACAGGCTTGGTTCACATGTTCTGCACTAAGGGGTTCTGTGTATACCAATGGACTGTACAGAGTGCATCAGAATGTCCACATCTATTGGCCAATATCTCTGCTGTAGTCCACAGAAGCATTATGTGCTTGCAGCGGTACGGTAGTATGATGTCCTTAGGATGTCTGTCAGTAGCCAATGGCACACACGTGAAAAGCAGATGTGACATCCCACACACACCATGTCTGTGAAGACAATCCCTATTACAGTAGCAATAGTCTACTAATATACCTGCTATACATACCTGACATCCCCTTGCACTATGAATCTGGGACTATAGGGGCTGAGTTAGGGCTACACCCCATGTTCAGAACATATGGTGAATATATATGTACATATGATTATCCAGATATCTATATAGATAATTACACATGTACATATCAACATATATAGATGGGTGTGTATATGTACATAGATATGCATATACACACCCAGATATATACATATACAGAGCATTATATGTCTACACATATACAGATAGTGATACATATGCACATATACGTATACCATGCTGACATTCCTGCCAGCAGTCCACTGCTGTTGTATCTCCCACACATACAGTGGGGCTTGGGCCATATATGTGTGGGCCTCACCTACACAATACATGTGTGCCCATATGCACTCCAGAGGCCAGTGTATGTAAAAGTGGTATATGGCCTGTATTATTGAGTCTAGGGGGGATGCACCATACATAACTTAGACTGTTACAAAATGTGGGGGTATCAGGGGTGAGCTGCTTTAAGGTATCTGGATTTACAGTACCATACATTTCACCTATCTTGACATTACTTACATAAAGTGGGCTACTGCAGGCCTACTGCCTCCTGCCATACAGACTGTTCTGTTTGTCAGTGTGCCTGTGATGGTGTCAGTTATGCCTTGTTATGCAACAGTTACATCCCATTTGGTCAAATGAAGTCTTTACCACCTAGTGATTATGTACAGAGTGTAGATAGAAGCTGCTGGACTATACACCTACATCACTTACTGTTGATTGTGTGGTATCCTGTGGCCCAGTATGTCTTTACTATTGTACGATTTGAAGGGCTTGACCTGGACAGTAACAGTTGTGGACCTTTCCAGACAACTGTATTAGTATAACTGTTTCACAGTTGCATTACTCTGTTTATATGGATGTCAGTGTCTGAACAGCTATATGACATGGCATATAAATATGTAATAGTACACAAATGAAGGTATTCCATTTCTGCAAGCCTGTGTGTGATGTTTTTTCCTATGGCCTCTCTGTGGGTATATGTTGCAGGCAACAAATGTCATTTGTATGGGTGGCTCATCCAGTACCCAGTTGTTAGGGTGTTAACTGCAGGCATAGTGGCTGTTCCATACTGTGTGTGCCTACTACATAAGTATCTTACTGTACATATCTCTGCGTGTGTATGTGTAGTCACATGTATTTATATATATATATATATATATATATATATATATATATATATATATATATGTATCTGCATTATCTGCATATATGTGTTCGTGTATATGTATCCTGGGATGTTGATAGCTTCCACATTTCATGTGCCCATGTCGTGTCAGTACCTGCTTATGGGATCTGAAACACTTGGTAGTGTATTGCAGGGTGACATGTTTAGCTGTGGGGAGGGTATACCCATTCGTACAAGAAGTATATTGTTTGGGGCCTCTCAACCCCATTAACGGTGCATGTGGACATATATGATTTAGTTAATCTCCCATTGATATCTACACATGTATGTCCATATATACCTATATGGATATATATATATATCTGCTTACATATATATTACTATGTCCGTATATACCTACATAGATATATATATATCTGCTTGCATATATGTAACTTGCTGTGTACATGTAGACATATAAGTGTAGACATATATATGTGTTGATATAGGCATTCACATGAATATATGTTCATATATATTTATATATATGTATATATTTCAACATATATATATATATATATATATATATATATATATATATATATGGATCTAGGACTTTTGATCGAAATATCAAAAGTCCGAATCCATTCCCACTGAACACACTTTAACGAAAGCGCTTTCATCAAAAAAGTGCTTTCGTTAAAGTGTGTCAAAAAAAAAACATTAAATTAATGTTAGCCCATTGGGGGACTGTGCCCCCTGCACCCCCCTACTTTAATATTCTCCCTCCAAGATCACACTACAGTGGAGAAAAGGGAATTTTCCCTTATCCGCACTATAGTACAACCTCCGCAACAGGCATACTTAAGCGAAAGTGCTTCTTCAGTGAAAAGCACTTTCACGTAAGTATGCCCGGCCATAATGGATTCGGACTTTTGATCTTTCGATCAAAAGTCCTAGATCTATATATATATATATATATATATATGTATATATATATATATATATATATATATATATATATATATATATATATATATATATATGTATATATATATATATATATATATATATATATATATATATATATATACATATATATAGATATGTTGTAACTGTTTAGATAATATATTTACACACACACACATACATCTAAATGTTGGACTACATTCTCTGTACTATTTAATGACTGGGCTGGATGATATGCTTTTGAAATCATCAGGGCTATGTATATCTGGCATCGCTTACTGGTAAATCACATTGTCTATGGTGTGCAGAGTCCTGGGTTTAAGCCTTGCAGAGGTTGTTTATTTTGTTGCTGGGCAGAACAAGGGCCATTGGATACAGAGTGATTAAGGCACTTTAAAGCAGTTGTAAGAGGGTTTGCGTGTGTTTGCGTGACGGTAAGCACCACTAACTTCTGGTTACAGTTTCTGATACTGAGTTAGCTTCTAATTGTTTAACCAGTGTAGGCATTGCTTACCCCCACACAAACAGGCTTAGACCCACTTACTGCTTCTTAAAAGTGCTTACTCCCGCTTACCCCTGCACTCATTTCTTTAAAAGAAAAGAAAAAAGGGTTGATAGGAAAGTATTGAAAAAGGGGCACAAAGAGGGAAAGACAGTAAGGAAAATAACTAGGGATGTGCAGGAAGGGTCCATAGCTGCCCATTTCTTCTACAGCAACAGCTGTGCATATACACTGAATTTGAAGGTAGATTTGGGCACTCAAACCCCTGTGAGATGGGTGAGGATAACAATAAGTTGTGATGCCAATTAGACCAGATTACATGTGTCCAATGGACATGTGTGTGAAATGGACAGCTATGTATGAGCCAAGATATTTTTGTGGGAACAGATTGCCCTTTTTTCTTTTTTTCAGGTGAGAGTGGGATGTTGGGGAGGGGTAATAGGTATATTTGGGGAGGTAGGTTGGGTAGGTTAACAGAAAAGACACACAAGATGCATACAGGGGCTGTATATGACACATGTGGGGGTAAACACCTTGATGGGGAGGGGTGTTGGGATATCAGAAGCCCACAAGCCCTCTAGTGGTAAAAGTGGGACTGAGGTCAGTCCCCACCCATGGGCAGTCACCACGGCACCTTCACAGCCCCGAAGGTGGCTGTGCTGGGGGCTGAGCCTCAGAGCCAGGCTGACTCGCTAATCACGACATGCGGCACTTGAGCTGGCGTAGAAGATCACCGAACTGCTCGTTAATTGCTCTATGCACCATGACCCCGACTTGGTGACAGGTGCCTGTCCACGCCCATTGCCGGGGGGCAAGCCCCATCTCCTGTGGCAGTTCCATCTGAATGTGGTGCAGGACCAATGAACAGGGAGGTCTGGAGTTGGGCCCCAGACATGCTGGTGCCCGGTGCCACGGCCAGCTGTGGTGGGACAGGTGGGTCCGCTGGGACTGGCCTTCCCAAGCCTGCTATAGTGTTTAGATTTCATCATCATATATGGGTTAGTAATAGTCAACACATTCCAGGGTTAGGTATAACAGCATGCATAGATATTCCCATTAACCCAGACACCAGATACGGAACAGTTGCATAGCAAACAGAACACATGCATATATGGGACCACAGTGGTGATTAAAAACAGCATGCAGGTACATTGATGGCACCATGCCACCAATGTTGGAATTTTTCCATATAACACATGCATGGGAACCATGAAAATATTTATCAAATGAATGGACATTATCAGAGTCATTACATACCAGTTGGAGTGGGTATGTTGATTATTGTTGGAGATATGGAGGGGGGAGATGTCAATTAACAAGTAGTATATTCCTGTAGTCCACATTACATTCCTAGTCAGTGCTGTTATCTGTACCATACAAGTCTTACTACACTACCCTATAGCCTTAGTTTGGTAACTGCTATGGCTGTCGTCATCATTACACATAAACCAGATTTACCTGCAGTATACACCTCTTACCTGGTATACCTGTGGGGTGAATGCTTGTTAACAATAACTAACTGTTTCTACACATACTCCTGGATTCTGGGTTGTTGTTTTGCACATAGCTATCCAACTCTTTCTGCACAGACTCTGGCCATGTGTTGACCACATGCTGGTGTGCCAGGACATATCTAGAATATTGCCCTCTTCCACCTTTAGTGACCTAACACACATATACATGCTTTCCTATACAGTTATATTATGTAGCACAGTGTGAGTGACAGTGACCAGTGATACTTTATTATTCAGAGAAACTGCAACACTCACAATCCCCTACAATACCAGTGTTACCAGTGTGAACAGTACCAGTACTGGTTATATTGGTCTGTATTCCTCAGCACAGTGTTCATATCCAACGTACCTGTAGGAGCAATGTTTGTTAGCACTACCTGCATGTTGCCACACAAAGTTCTGGATTACACATTAGTATTATACACATACATCTCACTCTGTTAATGTACACACTCTGGTCACAGCTTGATAACATGGGAGTGTAGATAGGACATACTTGAAATATTACTCTCCTAACAGTTTTGGGGGTTGCTACAGTGACAGGTGTGTTCTCATGATGGCTGACAATCACTTGTATTCCCTGTTTGCTGGCTACACATCTGGGATCATCCCACAGACTTACCAGGGGGACAGGGGAACAGGCAGCAGATATGGGCACATATATCGGACATTCTGGCCTCATGTGTACAGTTGTGGGGTATGAATTTGTATGCAGTCTAATTCCACTCCCGGGATTCAAATCATGGCTGTGTCTGCTACAACCTGAACACTGTCCATCACAGTTGTGTCTGCTATATTGATATTGCTGTATATCTCCAATCTGTTTTCTGTCTTATTAATCCCCTGTGCTTATGCATTCTGACCTTGTATAACAACACTCTTATACAAATTTCCTAGACTGTTATATGTTGTAGGACAGTGTGGGTGACAGTGATGTGTAATACCTCATTATTCAGAGCAACTGCATATCATTCTTGTATTTCTGGGCACAGTGTTGGAATCTGACAGACCTGTGGGAGGAATGTTTATTACCACTACCTGAATGCTTCCACACACAGTACCAGGTTACACATTACTATTATGCACATACATGTCACTCTGTTGCTGTACACACTCTGACCACAGCTTAACAGGTTGGGGGTGTAAATGGGACAGAATCCAAAATGGAGCTGTGACAGCTCCAAATAAAGGCTGCATATCATGTAGTAAGCATGCCAATGGCCAAGTATAAGTCCATTGGCATTGCAAACAGTAAAAAAAATACAAAAATCAACTTTTATTTTTTTTAGCTGATCTCAGCTGTTTAAGCATAAGGCAGTGGCACGCAAATGGGATTGGGGGGGAAATAACAAAATGAACCTAAATTAAGCATTCTAACTAAAATCAGTATTCTGCCATGCAAGTCAATGGCAGGCAGAAGACAACATGGCCAGTGAGTAGTGGATGCTAAGGGGGGAGGCTCAGTGTGAGACATGTAACTATGCATTAGCAGGGAATCCTATGCAAATCAGGGGAAGGATAGTGAATCCTAGTTTTCCCCAGCATGTGAGTCAGGTCCCAACAGTGTAAGAGTAGGAATAGCTTGGTGCAAGTCTAGGAGTTAGGTGACATCAAGGGGGGGGGGGGGTGTCAAGCATACTGTAAACGGATTGGAGCACTGTGGTTCGGGTTTGCTCCTAGCTTAGCACAGCTAAGCTAGGGGGTATGTCTAAACCTACCTAGCACTCCTTACAATGCCTAAGTGGGTATGCATACCGCAACCAGGTTTTAAGTGTAAATGGGACATAAGTGGCTTTTTAGTCACATAAGGTATTGGGGAGTTGCTAGTATGCCAGGTTTGTTGTCATAGATGTGTGACAATCAGTTGTATTTCCTGTTTGCTGCCTATACATCTGGGATCATCCCACTGATTTCCCAGGGGAACAGGTTGATAGACAATAGATACGGGCCACTTTAATAGACATTCTGAACATATGTGTACAGTTGTGGGGTATGATTCTGTATGCAGACTACTACCACTTGCAGGATTCGAACCGTGGCTGTGTGTGCTAAAAAACAACAGTTTACATCTCAGTTGCATGTGCTATTTGTTTTTTGTTGTCTGCATTTTCCCTGTTTACTGTCTATGTGTCTCTCAGTTGTACTAAATGGCCTCTGGGGATTACGCCTGTCATATACAGGCATTCCTACACATTCAATTTATGGTGCATGGTGTGGGTAGCAATGCTTAATACAACAGTACTATTACATGATTGCAAATCTACATTACCATATGATACCAGAATATACATGTGCAGTCCAGCAGTTAGACCTGTTTTGTCAGGATATTACACTTTTATTGACAAACATACGAGACTCTTCCTGCCATATTCTCTAGTGTATGCAGTACTTGCCTTGAACAATACAGGTTTTATACTAGAAATTAATTTACTAGTACTTATATTTTTATTTCCTATGACACTAAATGCATGAGTATTACTGACCTGCCTCGCATCGCAACCTCGCCAGGCAGCTGATGTGGGCCTCCTGGTTCGTGGCCCACTCCGCTGCAGCTGTGGGAGACATAAGAGGAATATTTAGCCATACCTATCCATGATATACCTGAGCTGGCAATTATTACACACATACTGGGGTGATACTTACACACATCTGGAACATCCCCTGATGCTCTAGCTTCTTGGAGCCACTTCTCCAAGAGGTCCCCCTTCCTCCGCTTCAGGTCAGCATAGTGGTGCCTGACCTGCGCACCAGTTCGGAGTAGCACTGTTGAGGTCGTGGGAGAAATGGTCCCAGGCCTCCGGCTTATATTGGGAGCCCTGTTACTGTCCCTGCAGCAGTCTCTGGGCATGGTCTTTAACTAGGAGTCCTACCATGTCCTTGGACTCCTGGATGCACCAGCGCTGCACCTGGAAGCGAACTCCTTCTCCCCTTACTGCCATAGTGCCTGCAAGGGGAAGCTCCAACCAGTTATGAGATGTATTCCTGCCTCTTGAGTTTAAGTAGGGCCAATTTCCCGCACTTTTCTGAGATTGGCCAGTTTTGAAAAGGCTAAGCTATGGGCAAACCTGCTTACCTAAGGTTGGCATTGTTTAAAGGGGTATACCACTGGGCACAGTGAGTTAGCTGGTCTACACATTGCTCACACCTCCTAAGCTGGCCTGTGCAATGTTTACCATTGCTTACATTAGGCTTTCATTGTAATGCCTTTTTGGCATTGTGTTATTATTCATTACACCTTATATGTATGCCTGGCATCCCTGATTGATGTGTACGTACACTTTGTGGGTTCCTTGTGTTTTATTGGGGACTTCAACACTCTATTACAATTACACCTCACATTTGGGCTTACTGCTGTACTCCAGTTCATATATTTATGTTCTGTAGTGGGTTATGGCACATATGACTGTATACGGATGCCTTTCACAGGCTTAGTTTGGTTATACTATGGTGAAGACTTGTTTGCTACTATCTCATTATTCCATATTTCTGTGATGGCTTGGTGGATAACTACTGGGACTATGGTGTATAGGGTACTGGGTTTAAGACCTGCATGGCTGTTTGTTTTGTTCATGGGCAGAACAAGTGCTGTTGGATACATAGTGATTAAGGCACGTTTGAGCAGTTGTAAGTGGGTTTGCGTGATGGTAAGCACTGCTAACCTGCCATTACATCTTCTTACAGTAGAGTTAGCTTTAAAATTGCTTAGCCAGTGTAGGCATTGCTTGCCACCACGCAAACGGGCTTAAGGCCACTTACTAGTGCTTAAATATGCTTACTACTGCTTATTTCTGCTTAGACTTGCTTACTAGTGCCTTATTCATTATGACACTGACACCTCACTTGTGCATTTATTGCAGTACTCCAGTTCATAAATATATGTTATTTAGTGGGTTATGCAATAAAAATATTGGTCATAATGTGCTTTGTCATGTAAAATGGAATGTGCTGCAATGGGACGTGAACCGGGAATGCCTGCTCGTAAGGTGAATGTTCTTCCCACTACACTATTGCTATGCTGCTTCATTTGCATATATCTTCCTTGTTATCCTCTTCAGCCTTTTAAGCTGCTTTAACCATAGCTAAGTGATGGGCACACCTGCACACTTATGGTTAGCTGTAATCAGAGTTTTAAAAAAAAGGGTTTCTTCAATTTACTTATACATTCTGTTGCTGTTATACACAAGGGGGGCTGTTGGTGTGGATATGCGGTCACCTGTGAGTGGTCTCACTCATTGCATACCCCTTTCTGTTGTTCTACATTGCGGGGGCATGTTTATTCTGGGAGCTCTGCTCTCAGACATGCCCCCTGCACTCTTACACTCTCCCTGTAAGCCTAGGAGTTCAGGCAGTGTGCCTCATTAATATGCATGGAGCGCTGCCAACCTGCTCCTAAATGGTTGCTTCCATGCAGGACTAAGGTAGTCCTGCACGGAAGATTAGTAAATCCGGGGGGAAGGGTCATTTTCACTCTTATATATGTCTGTGCACAAATTTGCCTTAACAAAATCTTGAAGGGAGTTTCCTGAATCTTATATTTATTCCTTGTTCTATTACTTTCAGTACTAATAGATTTTTCCTCTCTGTTACCCATATAATTTGATCAGATGGGGTATATGATTCTCAGTATCTTCTATGTAGTGGCTGAGGGAAAGATAGCTGCTTATCCAGTATAGTTGATTTGATGGCTTAATAAGGATATAGACTAAGGAAATTCTGAGAAGAAACAGGGTGCATAGGGCTGCTTGATACCTCTAAGTTCCACAGTTAATTTATGATGGTGCCCAGTGCAGTCTTCACCTAAGGACTGGTGTCCAGTTTGAGAATGGGAAGGGGGATCAAATACTGGTGAGACTGTAAGCAATGATCATTTCAAAAGAAGAAGAGGAAGCAGAGGTCTTGACTGTATTTCAGTGGTGCCATGAAATTTAGGAGTATGTTCACACCTCTCAAGTGGAAAAATATTGGAATAAACTGGTTGGATACAAGAAGGTACTATGCTACAAGTGCAGGAAGCTAAATTACAAGTCAGGGATACAATTTATTTGACTGTTGATGCTTGACAATTTCTTAAAGTGATGAAGACCAGAGGTCAGGAGTTGGAAAATGCAGTCACTATATTATTCAGAGAAGGGAAATAGGTCTGTGAGTACAGTATTCAAAAAGTGAGGACTAACTTTTTTCCAATAATTCTTTCAGGTGTGGAATGAACAAAAGCTAAAAGCAGAGGTAGACCTGCCTGGGCTGGCTTTAATATAACTATTGATTGAAGGGTAGACAGGGTTTTCAAGGGGAAAAAAGCATGGCAATTTGAAAGATGGTTTGAATATTACAAGATGGAGGTGGGTTGCTGACATGATTGTTGGAGAAAAATTATGAGAAGGAAAACTTTTATTTTACTAGATATAGCTCAGTTCTGGCCAGCAGGCCACAAGAGAAGGGATCATGCTTAGTGGTTATTATATTAGCTGTGAGTAAAAGCACAGGGAAGGGTTAAGGCTGTGAATGAAAGCAGGTGACGCAGCATGAAAAAGTAAAGTGTAACATACCAGTGATTGTCATGGACAATGTGAAGTGTAGGGATAACTTGGACCCAGTACTGGTGAATGGGTTTAAAAGAGAGCAACAGGAAATGCAAACAATTGAAGAAAGAATGGAAGAAAGTGAGCATTTTGCAAATATAGATTAAGTTATGAGAGAACTGCGAAGTCATAATCAGAAGTCTGAAAAACACAAAACAGAGGCAGAAATTCAAAAATCAACTTCTGTAGATTAATGGTTTACAATATTTACTATGGGGAATTTTGGTGGGTGCAAGGAAAAGAATAACTAAATATATGGTAAGAAAATTAAGGAATAAAAAAGTAGAAGAATACATCAGGGAGCTTAAAACAAGGATGGCAATATTTTTTTTTTTTACATATTTACTGACCTGGCAATTCTGCTGGACAAGTTTGTCCTTTTCCAGCGATGACCTGGGAGCACTGGTTAAACAACTTTCTAAGTAGCTCCCAGAAGGCAAATGAAGGTGAAAAGAATCAGACTCTCCCCAGGATTCAGCAAGCTCTGCACGGCGTGCAGGAATAGTGCAAGAGCTGCTGCAGGCAATATGGCTGACGTGCAATCCAGAAATGAGCTCCCGGGACGTGCACCAGCGTTCCTGCACTATTCTTGCATGGACACAGCCCCTGTATGCTAATTACCTCATTTCCTGGTGAAAACCATGCAAATGAGGTGAATTAGAAATCCAGGAAGCAGGCAGGCATCCATGCAGGAATAATGTAGACTGCAGAAATGTATTCAGCCAGTAGCTGAATAGATTTCTGCAAACTACAAAATGGAGACATGACAGCTTGTAAAAAAGCATGTATTATGAGGGTCAGGCATGCCAAAGGCTGAATATATGGCCATAGGCATGAAAAATAATTTCAAAATTATAAAAAATAACTTTTTTGGCTGATTTCAGCCATTTGAGAGTAGGGCAGCAGTGCGCAAATGGGATCGACCTGAAAATAATTTAAAAGGCTGGAAATAAGCTTTTAAACCAAAATCATCATTTTGCCATAATAGTCAGCGGCATGAATAACACAACAAGACCATGGAATAGTGGTTGCTAAGGGGGAAGGCTGAGTGTCGGTTTTGTAACCATGCATTAGCAGTCAATTCTATGCAAATGAGGGGAATGATACTGAATCACAGATTTCCTCTTAGTGCTAGCTTGCACCCAACCGTGTAGGTGCAGTAATACCATGGTGTAAGCCTAAGAGCTATATGACTTCATAAGGGGGTATGTCATGCATGCAGTAAGCTTATTGGAGCTCTGTGGCCTGTATTTGCCCTTAGCTAAGCACAGCTAAGGAAGGGTATGTGTCTGAGGCTGCCTAGCAGTGTTTACATTGCCTAAATGGCTGTGGGTGCCACGCACTGGGTTTTAAACAAAAAAAAAAAAAAAAAAGGAAATAGCAGCTCCATTCACATCTGAGCAATGGGTTTGCGCAGCACACCTTGGGGCTTAAACAGGAAGGCAATGGGAAGGGTAAACAGCTGTAGGAAGGTAATCAAGGAGAACCAGCATAGCTGGCAGGTGAAATGTATCACAGTCAGCAAATTACACAGGCAGCAGCCCAGCTCAGCACACTACTATAAACTCTGCAAACACCTTTTACTCTGGTTTTTCCCACAAACTTTACACCACCGGTGTACACAAATGGGGAAATTTCACCTAACAAAACCAACAAAATGATAGGGGCTGCTTTCACTCTCATAAATCAGTATGTAGAAGAGGCCAAGGGTGGTGAGGATGTGAATACTGATGGTCAACCCACAGTGAGGAGAAGGAGAAGAGTGTACAGACCCAGGGTAACCTACCAGGGGTTACATGAGCTGGAGATTGTGGAGCACTATAGGGTGGACATGGACCTCAAATAGCAAATTGTTGAGCTGTGCTGGCCATGTCTCACACACAGAGCCAACAGAGGGGAACCCATCAGAGTGGATACCAAGGTATGTGTAGGCTTAAGAATACTAGCCACAGGTACCTTCCAAAGGCCAACTGGGGATATCATGGGAATCTCACAGGCATTAGCATCCAGGCTACTCCACCAGTTCCTGGATGCCATGTCAGCACATGCCAGTGAGCACATATATTTCCACAACACCAGTGAGGCATTGACCAGCAATATGCATCTCTTCCACCAAATAACAGACTACCCTGAGGTAGTGGGTGCTAAAAACTGCATGCACATACACATCAAAGCACCACCCAGTGAGCAGGGTAGGGTCTATATAAACCACAAGGGCTTCCCCTCCATCAACTGTCAGGTTGTGTGCGATGCCCAGGGCATTATAATGAATGTGTGTGCTGGCAGCCCTGGAAGCTATCACGACTCCCACATCTGGCATATGACCCAGCTGTACCAGAGATTTGCCAGTGGGAACATCCGATATGGTCACCTAGTGGGGAATGCTGGTTACGCACTGGAGCCATGGCTGATGACAGCCATCAGAAATGCACACACACCCGAACAAAA
Source organism: Protopterus annectens (assembly GCF_019279795.1). Taxonomy (NCBI): domain Eukaryota; kingdom Metazoa; phylum Chordata; order Ceratodontiformes; family Protopteridae; genus Protopterus; species Protopterus annectens. The sequence goes on from NC_056737.1 coordinate 126,661,753, forward strand.
ACTCCATAATGAGGCACACGCACAAACCAGATTCATAACAGACACGGTTCTGATGCCTGGACATATCCGGTGGACCCTTGCAGTACTCTCCAGCTACATGTACCCAAATTGTCATTGTATGTGCCATGCTATACAATATGATCCTGCAGAAACAGCTGCAGCAGGAACAGCATGGGGCAGGCCCACACAGCCTCCCACCATTGCCAAGGCCAGCACAGACTGACTTGGTGGAGGAACAACCTGAGCCTGCCCCTGTAGGCAGAAGGAGGCATGCCCAGTATGCCCAGGCCTTGGCAAAGAGGCAACGCATAGCACATACATTAACATGGCAGGAACCCAGGGAATGACACCTCTCTCTGACTCACACATACAGTAAAAGGGATGCCAAACATGACACTACCGGTGCTTTACCATGTATAGGGAGTGTACTATGTGCATCCGACATAGTCAGCCCTCCAGCACCATCCTCAATACTGACACAACAACAAGGTAAGTCAGTCACCCTATCAATTGCTGAATGCAGTAGTATGTTCTGTTACTTGTAGCTATGGTATGGATGTGAGCATGCAAGGGAATTGGGTGGCTGAATGGGATGGCAGCAAATAGTAGACACCTATACGGGATGCATGAATCCATAACAAATACTGGTGTCAACATAGTAGGCAGTACTAAACAAGGTGACAAATACCACTACAGGACATGTGGTGGGCCAAATGTCTATTCATAGGACACACACACATGCATGTCAGTGAGGCTCACATACTCAACAACAGTCTCAGCCAGCAGGACAGGTGTAGATGGCCACAAAGAAAGGCTGTGTTAAAGCCTCCGACTGATGGCAATAGAGAACAGCCCCCCCTCCAGACCTACACAGACAGACTACAGCAAGTCAGGTAGTTGGATGTTAGTTCTGAAGGGTAAGAAGTCTAAAACTGAAATGTAGGTCAATAAACCCTAAGATCTGTACTACACTGATATGCCTCTAGTCTGCATGATAGGTCAGAATGCAGAATGAAATGGAAGCCAACAGAGTACCTGAAATAGTACAGTCATGGCAAATTTTTACAGTTGTCAGGTGTGCCCCCCACAATCCTATGTATAAATATAGTAACATGTACATGTGGGTATAATAACAGTGGAGCACAGATTACCTCAGCTGGCCAAATTAGCAGGATAGATTGTTGCACATGTACAATATGCAGGGCTCTGTGTGTTAGGTTGTTGTATATTGTGTGGAAGTGATCAGCATGTAGGCATAGAGGGTTGTCTCCCGGTGCCCTATGGCTAGTACTGTTGATGACAGGGCCAAGTTCTCAACTGCAGGCCCAAACACAATGCATCCCAGCAAGACCCAATCCAGCAGTAATCCATACTAATTGTTCAGATGTAATATCTCTCACCATCTGAAAGATGGACATGGCATGAATGTGGGCCCAGACATATACACAGTACACAGGTGGAAGTACCCCAGACAGAGAGTGTATAAAATGTTACTGTCAAATGGACACACCTTTGGAATTGTACATACAGGTTAGCAGCACATTAGTTGTCTGTGTAGTATGGAATACTGATGTAGTCTGGTCAAGCACTGGCAGACCACAAAAGGCACAGTTATGAAGTACTGAGAAACTGCTGATATCCCCTCACAAGCCAGCATAAGGGGAATGCCCCACATATATTTGTGAGTCAGCTGCAAGAAGCTTCCATAGCACACATGCACTCAGCTCACCCCACCATCATCCAGAGGTTCATCACAGGTCATATCCCTGCTGTTGAAAATAAGTACAATATGACCCCCACTTCTGTATGGGAATACCCACAGAATGCAACATACTGAAGAGGTGTCCCATGCAGGTGTGACCCTAGCTGTAAGCAGCACCCTGCCAGCATCCACACCAATGGATTAATAAGGACAGAAACTATTGCCATTGACACCTTGCACATCTACTTTGTCACCCCAGGGGAATCCAGTGGCTTTCAGCCTTGACAGAATGCACTGCCCTGCTACAGATGGCCTGCATCACTACCAAATGCCCTACAGTCCTCTGTCAAAGGCCTGTGTGTCACCGTACTGCCAATGTATGTTATCTCATGGAGTTCCAACTAACTACATAACACAGTCCACCGAACACAAATGCAAGGCCATTTCGACAAATCCCAGTAGGATGTCCACCTTGTCCTACTGCATGAACTGTGGACCAACCCATAAATACTTCTGGGATGAAGTAATAACTATAGGGATACTTATCAGATATCGCCTGCATAATGTTAGGAAGAGGGTAGAATAACAGAGTGGGGGTAGAAACATGGACGCCATGGAGTGTGTGAAATCTGAAACTTTGATGTGTGCCCATACTATCCCTGCCTGCAAACCCAGAAATAGGTGGCTACAAACCTGCTCATAATCCACAATGTGAAGGGGAAATGACCAGATATATGAGCCCTGCCTCTGGGTAACCTGTGTGAATCTGTACAGCTGAGAGGTATGGCCACAGAAGGATATGCCCATTCTGTTACGTCGATAGATGTAGAAGCATGAGATCCTCAGCCACCACAGTACCAAGGTGCTGGACCATTTACACAGACCCATCAGCAAGTGTCTGCAGCTCCCCCTCCAGAATGGCATGAGTGTGCAAGAATATATAGGCTGCAGACCACAATACTAGACACAGCTTCATTCATCTTGTATGCTTTGCTTAGGCAGCAGCTTGAGTTTTGTAAGTGATGTTCATGATCAGCTGATGGCCTGTGCATGAATTGCATTCCCCCACTAGCTAATTGCATGTGGAACAGCTGTGGTAGCAATCCTATAACCAATTGCATGGAAACACACTCCTATAAATAAGCACTTCACGTGAGTGTTGGCCCTTTTCCTTCACTGTGAGCAGGACTTCATGTTGATGTTTGACAAACAGCATCACAGAGGGTAGTTGGATATATGTCTTACAATATACACTGTGGAGACAGGCCAACAAACATGAGGGGGATGTTCCAGACATGAGGACAGAATGCAAGTATTGCTCTTCTACATTTGAAGTAATGTTGGTTTAACAGGGTTTGTGTGGATATGGCTGTTCTACATGACTTAATATCTGTCATGACAGTGTTATGTGGTTGAGGAAACTCTCACCTGTAGGGCTATCTGCAGACTGGCCAGTGTTTGGAGTCTTACATGTGTTGTGTTACTCACACATTTCCTATCTTTAGAAATGCATCACAACAAACCCTGTTACACCAGTAAATGTATAGGTTTATCAAAGGAACATGTCAATATTGGCCCTGTGTTTGTGCCTCCAGCCACAACTCTGTCAACCTTTGTACATATGTCATGCATTAAGAGGTGCATATATTCAGTACATCATTATTTACTGACATCATAACTTATAACAAGCCAGTGAGATAGCAGACTGCTAGACATGTTATGTACAGTAGGCCTTATATTTGAGGACAAAACCCAGACATTCTGTTGTAGTGTGTAGAGTAGTGAGGTCTGTGTACTTATGGCGATTGTTGACAGAGTGTGTATTGTGTATATGTACCTTGACATGTGTACAGACTGTGGTAGATGCCATTGTTTTTAGTCCTGTTCTATCTGATGCTGCATGCTGCTCCAGTGTATGGTACCCTATCGGCATACATGATTGTAGGGCCAGACCGACACATGTCCCATACCACAGTCAGGCATTGGAATTCAATGTGTATTGGCCCAGTATATGTAGGGTTAGTGTGTGAGTGGCACATATGAGGGTGGTGTTGGTCACACAGTCCATACACTGTAATATTAAGTACACTTACCATATGTGACTGTGGCTGTGTTCAGATTGGTTATGGGTATGCAATTTCACACAGGTGTCTGTTACTCCATGCTGTTACATGCCTGTAGAGCCTGCTATATTTGCAGGAACATGTGTATTCCCCCATAAGAAATGTAGGCCAGTGTTGTGGCAGTCTGCCTGTAGTTTGCACAGTGCTTTGTGACAAGCCTAGCAGCTCAGTGTATTTACCCAGTGTGATGTTATGTCCAGATATTTATCAGGTGGACTGTTGTCGGACCATTATAGCTGTTCTGTATTTCTGACAAAGCAGTGGGATGCTATACGGATGCATGTCACTAACTAGTGGGTAGTATGTAGGCTTGTGACCTCTGCTCCCCCCCCCCTTATTATGGGTCAGGAAACACAAGAGTGTGTGAATGCATAAACTGTGTGAGCTTACCTATTCCGGTATTTTCGTGATATCCCCATTTACATGGCTATAAACATCCACTTTGTCAGGCCTGGTCCACACGTCTTGCACTAAGGGGTTCTGTGTATACCTCTGGACTGACCAGAGTGTGTCAGACTGTCCACATTTATTGGTCATAGCTCTGCTGTATTCCATAGGATCATTACTGTGATGTGTGTGGTACTGCACTATGATGATCATATGATGTCTATCAGTAACTGATGGCATACATGTCAATATCAGATGTGACTTCCCACACAACATTCCTGTTAAGACAACCCCTGTTACAGTATCAACAGTCTACATTTATACATGCAATACTTACATGACATCCCCTTGCACTAAGAGGTTGTGACTATTGATGCTGAGGTGTGACTCCCCTACAAATATATATATATATATATATCTATATCTATATCTATATCTATATATATATATATATATATATATATATATATATATATATATATATGTATATACATATATATATATATATATATATATATATATATATATATATATATATATATATATATATATATATATATATATACATACGCACACACACACATATATATGTATATATATATATATATATATATATATATATATATATATATATATATATACATAGCTCTCAACCTTCCATGTCCAAAATGAGGAACACTAGCCCTCGTAATGTGTAACAAATGGGCAAAATGTGGAACACATACTAATGGCTTACTGACAACTTCAACTAGGAAGGTCATAGGATGGTTAAAATATGCTGGTTTTACTTATAAAGAAGATCTTTTAATGAATTAATATGATTCATTATTATTTACAATGCATTTCACTTAAAAAATTCCTAACACTGAATGTGTGACAGTCTTTCAATATGGAACTTTGAGGAACTTCGAGGAACAAGAACTTTTTAAGACCCCAAATGAGGTACGTTCCTCGTAATGAGGTACACTTGAGAGGTATGTATATATATATATATATATATATATATATATATATATATATATATATATATCTAAAACCATATATAAAGCAATATACAGATGTATATATATATATATGTGTGTGTGTGTGTGTGTGTGTGTGTGTGTGTGTGTGTGTGTGTGTGTGTGTGTGTGTGTGTGTGTGTGTGTGTGTGTGTGTGTGTGTGTGTGTGTGTGTGTGTGTGTGTGTGTGTGTGTGTGTTTGTGTGTGTGTATGTACATGTATACATATACCTACATATATATATATATATATATATATATATATATATATATATAGATATATATATGAGCTGTCGACCAAATGAGTTTCAGTCATATGAGCTGTCGATCTTATGACCTAGACCCATATATATATATATATATATATATATATATATATATATATATATATATATATATATAATATGTATATATATCCTTGTTATGTGTAAAGATGACTGTTGTATATACCTTTCCAGATGTATCATACCGTACCGTATTTATCTGATATGTGTATATTTAGATATAACCACATACTTGATTCAACACTACTATCACTAACAAGTACTACATAAATGTAGAAGTCAAAGTAGTTGTTCAATTCTATTCACTATATGTACTGACAGATATACTGGAAAAAACAGCAGCCATTTTCATGGCTGTGATGGCTTAGTGGTTAACTACTTTGACTAAAGTTTGCAGCGTCCTGGGTTCAAGACCTGCAAGGGTTGTTTATTTTGTTGCTGGGCAGAACAACGGCTATTAGATACAGAGTGGTTACGGCAGTTTTGAGCAGCTTTAAGTGGGTTTGTGTGTGGGTAAGCAGTGGTAACGTACGGTTAAATGTATAGGCGCTTACACAGTTTCAACTTCACTTACCAGTGCACAAATCTGCTTAGCATTTGTATTGCAGCAATACTGAAACCTGCTAAGCATGGCTCAGCCCTGGTAACCAGTGATCATATTCCAGTCTGATAAAATAGCAGGGTATTGAAATATTTAATAAGTGTGTTTAATTCCATGTACATAACATGCGTCTATGTGCTGTCATTACAGTAGCAAGGGGTGTGAGTCTATTGTCTGGGGCACCTGAGTATATATAGCTTGTATGACACTCATTTGCATTTGAATGTGTTTCATACATGGGTAGTATCCCAGATTATATGCAGTCACACTGGAATGTAGTGTATCATTACATTAATACTGCTGACAGTGCTTTCCCAAGTAAGAGTAGATTGCAGATTGTATTACTGGAACCAAACAACCCTGCATGCAAAGATGGACTCTGAGTCCTCACTATTATGTTCTTGGTGTGTGAGCTATGTGTCATTAAGTATTTGCTACTGGATATTGATCTGACATGTGGATATTAACTGTAGACTATTGTGTGTATAGGACATGTCATTGAGGGCTGCTGTCATGTAGTAATGGCATACCTATCAGTGTCAGACATCTATCTATCAACACATTAATCCTAATGCATAACCAGTTGGCTAGCTGATGTCTGTCTGTCCTCTGTACAGATGTGCAGATGTCAGGCAACCATCTTGGATTCTTACAGGCAATCTATGCTTCAGTGACACTGACATGTCTGCCCAGCTGTGTTATGAATGCCACAGCTAGGAATCCCCACCCTGTATGCACCACATGCAATGGATACCTCAACTACACTGCCACAGTCAACAGGACATGCTTGGGTACAGGTCTTCAAGACAGGCACTGACCATGTTATGTAATACCTGTTGCATACACGTCAATTGGAGCACCTCACTGGCCCTCTGCAAGAGGTAATGAGATTATTGGATGCTGCATTTAACTCACCCTGAGGATCACTCCTGTGGCATCAGTTAATAGATGACCTGCTGGCAAATGGCAGGTGGCATGATACCACTGTACCCACATCCACTACTCTTCCCATTTCTCCATGGACAATATCCTGGTACACACCTTGGAGCACCTGCACCTATGGACCCCAGTACTGACAAATTTGTCAGTGTGCATTACTGATAGTAACAGTGTCTGTGTGTTTGTAAACCTGTAGTTGATAATGCCCTGAGGCCCTTCATCCACTACACCCCCATTGTCATAGTTAGATATGGCTGCTGCTGTAATGGACATTACATGTACCTTGTTACACTCTTCACCCTGCGGATTACCTGGAGCTTGCAGTACCAGAACAACACTGTTGTGCACATGGGTAGATAGGCATGGGTTACCCTCTGAGTCCTGGCAAGTGTGTGTATGTGTGCAAGTGTGTATATTTGTAGAATACAGCATTTTGAGGCCACAATCTCCTAATACAATACACATTGCCACACAGTATAAAGGATAGTGATGTTGCTGATTGTAAGAGAGTCATGACAAAGCATCACCCTACTATCTCTGTGGCATGTGCAATAGATGCATATCCCTGTAGTAGCACTCTTGAGATAGACAAGGGGTTGTATTGCAGTTCTGGTCAATGTGTGATGGTGAGTATGTCAGAGTATTACCATGGGTTTCATTGAGTACAATATCCAGTTTGGGGTGTGGGTGCTGGATATACTGTCTTTACACCATGGTAGCCCCAGTACATGTCCCAAGGTCCACTGTATGGGGACCACTGTCACCATCAACCATAAAGGTAACTGATTACACTATCCAGCCCAATGATGCATGTGCTGTGAGCAACTTATCTGTAACAGAATGGACACACTAACAAGGTAGTTAGCACTGATAAACCCAGATCTCTCAGATGTGTGTTTGACTGTTATGTGTTTGTCAATGTGTATATGATAACCTGTCACACTATATATTGTTCATAAACAACCGGTACATCCCCATTACCATACTGTACAAGGCCTGGTGATGTTCTTCACTTAACAAGTAACCTTGGGCACACCTCATCCAAAAAGATCTGTGGTGTGTGCAATTAATGCCACACACATTAGTAGCAATAAGTACCTAGGTAGGGGTTCCAGTCTCAGTGTTGCCAAGTAAGAGTGTGTGTGCATGTGAAGGGATCTACTTCAGTTTGCAGAAAATACATGCCCCAGGAGGTCATCTGTCTGAGAACTGACTGGCAAATGCTAACATTTCACAGGTATCATCTTGTGGAAATTCATTCCATCAAAACTAGTAGTGGATGTGTAAATGCCCTCTTCCTTACTGTATATCTGTACAGCGATACCGGGGTTGGTATATATAGCTGGGTATGGATCTTGTGGATACAGCCACCATCATTGGGGTTATTGTTGAGTGTATCCTCCTGCTTAGTGGGCTGTAATACCATACAATTTATGTTAACAGGTTAAGTAGTTGTCAGTCACACTATCTGCGGTTCTACACCACCCCACACCCTCCAAATGGTAGGGCTGTGCCACCCACACCAACACAGCTATGTTTGCCAAGTTGAGGATTGTACTACATTGGGGAAGGGGACATATACCCTGCCAATACCATTGTCAATGACATTAAACTAGCAGACTGATTATTTCCCAATGTGATGTTGTGTCTATTCTGTCTTGGTGGAATTACATAGGCTAAAATGGGTTCCTTGCAAAAGTACATACATCCTTGTGTGCAGTATTCTCTGTGTATTGCATCAACACCAAAGCCTGTGTGTGTGTGTGTGTGTGTGTGTGTGTGTGTGTGTGTGTGTGTGTGTGTGTGTGTGTGTGTGTGTGTGTGTGTGTTATACACAAACATGTGGTGTGTACCACCCAGTACACTTACCATTGCCCACTGTAGAAGGGCTGCTGACATCAGCCACCATGCACTCACCTGTATGCACCTCTCAGACGTATCAGGCATGTAGCACATGCAGTAACTGTTATACAGACCTGTGACTTGTGTTCAGCTGTACCCAGGATATGGCACAGTCAAGGTGTCACCACAGTGCCATACCACTTATAGGAAACAGCAGACCAACATCCTTCTGACACATAGACACCTACAACACAAACGGAATACATTATGGAGACCACAATCACTCAGTGTTAATAACAGCTATAATGCATCATGGCCGGACACCTACACATCCTGACATGTAAGCATTAAACTTTAGTGCTGAAAACATGTTACACAGCATTACATTGGTACACCATAATACAGTCACCCTGTGCATCAGAAAGATATTAGCCTCTCCATGCATCGATGTTATGGATGACAGGGATGTGGCACAGGTATCATCATATGCACATGATGTGTTGTGGGTTTGCAAGAGACCTAGGCTGAGCCATTTGTTTGACATCATGTGTGGAGTGTGTTAGGACATTTCATTATTAATTGGGCTGTGCAGATGTGGTGGGTGTAGGTATGGGGTTGCCCTAGCTGTGTTGGTGATGTGTGTGTGTGTGTATGCATGCACACAGTTATGCCATGTGGCTGCCCTATACAGGGGTATGTTGGACAGCTGCAGACCATTCCTGGCAGGGTGTGCAGTTCACCATCTTTGGCTATGGACACGAGAATTGTGCCTGCCAGGGGTTCCATGGGCACTACCAGGTACAAGCCAAGATATGGCACTCTCCCTTGATGATGACTTATGTCCGCTGAATCTGGGTCCCTCCTGGGACCTGCCAGAGCCTCGTGCACATGGTCTGCTATGTTGTGGTGTGGACAGTGCCCACCCTGCAGTGCCTGTGCTGGTACTGCCACTACGGGACCGGCTCTGACTTGTTGCACGTCCACATCAACCTCCATCTGTTGGTGTTGCTGGCCTAAGTCCACATGGCCGTTGCACTACTCCCACTATATGCTCAAGCACAGACATTCCACAGTTGAGGATTCCCACCATCTCACCCAACCATCTATTGAGGACCTCTGCAAAATAATGGTGGGCACCTGCAAGATCACGGATGTTGTCAATAACAGCAGAATGAGAAGCCCTCTGGAGCCTCAGACCCTGTCTGGTGTAACATTCCATACATGCTTGCACCTCCATGATGGCCTGAAACAAGCATCTGGTGATACCAGCTTTGGCACTTCTGCCAGGGGCATGATGACCAGCAGCAGTCCTATGAGCACCCCTGTACATCTGCCTGTGGGGTACCTCACCAGGCATCTGGCTATGTTTTCTGTGTCCAGACATACTTGCCATAGTCACCACACTGTCCTATCCCATGCCACCACCCGCCAACTCTCCCTCATCTTTGGCCACTGCTGATGGGGGTATGTATAGGGAATGTGACTGTGTGCGGGGATGGGATGGATAACAGTGGGATGTCAAACAATGGAAAAGCATCAGCCCCTGCCTGTGCCTCACCACACATGTCATCATTGTCAGAGTCTGTATGGATACTCACATCAGTTTGCCTCCAGGAGGGATCCTGACCCACTTCACCACCTGTGAAAGGAAAACAAGAAGCGCACTTTAAGACCTGTATGTCATTGCTTAACTGTATACATGCACACACACACACACACACACACACACACACACACACACACACACACACACACACACACACACACACACTTACAGGTGAGGTTGCACAAAGATATTACACACAGACGTCTCATTACTCATCTGTCAACATGCATGACATATGGCACTCAACAGCATGCACTGCAACTATAGTCAATCCCTGTTACCAATATTATACAGCTCTGTGATGCATGAGTTGTGTTAGTAGGTGATGCCCCTTCCCCTGGAACACACTGCACCTATGTACACAGTATTGCTGTGCACCTGTTCAGCACTCTAGCATGTACTGTGCATCATACCTCACAGGTGTACACACCATTGCTGAATGTGTATATGTGTGTCAGTTATGTCTGCTCTGCTGCTCACAGCCCCTATGTGTTTGTCCAACACATACCTGGGATGATATGTGGACAGATGTCAATAGTGAATGCCTGATGTCTGATTTGCAGATCTCATCATCAGCGGTGCATGTATGTCCAATAAAATACAATTACACTGACAATCTTCAAACCGTACTGTGGCTATGGGGAGTGTACACACCCTTATTGACATGGCAATATATATATATATATATATATATATATATATATATATATATATATATATATATATATATATATAAAATATGCCATGGAGCCACAATACTGCATATGTTAACATTACACAAACCTGATATGTGACATATGACCCGTGGAATCAAATGCATTATAAAAAAATGTGTTCGTTGTGCAGATGCTGACTGAGATGCATACGATATGTGGGTGCATAAGTATGCAGACCCTTAACATGATGGTTTGTTGCACCAACTGTTAAGTGTACTAGAGCAGTCACTATTCCTGGAAGGGGTATACTAGCATAGCTCATCTGCACTTGCCAGTATTTGGTCACTCTGCCCTACAAGTGTTCCCCAACTCTGCAAGATTACAAGGTCAACTTGTGCACAGCCCTTGTAGGTCACACAGTGCCTTCTCTATTGCTGTGGAGTCAGGGTTATGTCTGCCACAATTCATGACATTGACTGTGTGCAGATACAGCCATTCTTAGCGAGCTTTGGATGTCTGCTTCAGTTCACTGTTGTGTTTCAGGATGATACCCCTCCTCATCCTCAGCCTTTTTGCAGATGCTTGACAACTATGGGCTACACATGAGTGTCATTTTGCAGTGTCCTAAATTCTGAACACCATGTGTACTGGCCTAGTCCCTGCTAATGAATGCCAAACATACAGGTGTACACTGGCACAAGTAAGGTACAGATGGGGATGGTGCACCTGAGGTAGAGTGAGGTGTTGCTTGTGCAGCACATGTATCTTAATTGATATTGTCTCTAGGTTTCGAACTTGGTCTTGGCACAACATTACACAGTGCAACACATGCCTTTGGGGGACTTTT